>NW_024424119.1:19753571-19949574 GCF_017311325.1 Ursus maritimus
GTGTGTGTGTGTGTGTGTGTGTACAGCAAGGATTGCATCGCTCACCACTGAATTCAGCAGGGGGTGGGGGGGTGGGCGGGGGTTATCAAGTCAGCTCCAAAAAGTAAAAATTTTACCGAAGAAATGAATACCTGTAGATACCTGTAGGTACATACACATGTCTGACTACACTGTTTCTTTTTTCTAGGTATGTACAGAAACTTCTAAAGATTAAACCACTCAAGATGTAAAAAGGAAAACCCAAAAGCCTAAACCCAAGATTCATGTAAATCACACAGTAAATTAAACCATAAACATATTGAAAGCAACATACAGATGGACTCTAAGGAATATTGATCTATGGTCATTCTAATATATGCCAATTATTAGTTATGCGAATACTTACACCAATGCATTGTGTGTTTAAAAGGGATTCCTGTAAGTAGACGCTAATTATAATGTAAACATACAGACACACACATAATTAAGAGTACATCTATTCTGCCAACTGAGACACAAAGGTTTCCTGACTTCGAGTGCAGTTTTCCTTTTGGTGATAACACTTTTCAAATACTAATTTGTTTAATGCGACTTCTGAAAACCAGTTTTTGTAATCTATATTTATTTTTATGTTTTAATGTTAACAAACACTTCTTTATAAGCATGTTATTGTCACTGTGCTACTTTTCACTACTTTATTCTAATTTTCCTTTATAATCTTTCAGTTAAGCAATTATAAATACATGAACATTATCTTCATATTGGCCCTATTACTTGGGTTGATGGATATATTATATATATATATATATATATACATGTGCTATAGAATTTTGCCTTATAGCCTTTATTGAGTTTGTCAGGACACCCTTAATGTCCTATATTTAGCTTTTTTTTTTTCAATAAATTATTAAAAGCATAAAAAATATTTTTAAACATCTTTGGAGGTATTTAAATGATTTAAGAGCTGTCACTGAGAATCATACCTCCATACGTGAATATCTGGACAATGCCTTAGGGTCTCTCCTATGGTTGGATTGAGAGAAGATCACACTTAAAGTACTTATTTTTCGGGGCACCTGGGTGGCTCAGTTGGTTAAGCATCTGCCTTCGGCTCAGATCATGATCCCAGCATCCTGGGATCAAGCCCCATGAACAGGGAGCCTGCTTCTCACTCTTCCTGCTTCTCCCTCTGCCTGCCGCTCTCCCTGCTTGTGCTATCTTTCTCTCTCAAATGAATAAATCAAATCTTTTTTAAAGCAGAGGGGAGGAGGGGCAGAGGGAGAGGGAGAAGCAGGTTCCCTGCTGAGCAGGTAAGCCTGATGCAAGATTGGATCCCAGGACTCTGGGATCATGACCTCAGTTGAAGGCAGATGCTTAACCAACTGAGCCACCCAGGTGCCCAGGAAAGGAGCTTTTAAAGTTGTTTGTGTAGCATATAATTGTTCAGTCAACATAAAAAATGAGGGAAAGTCAGATAAAGGCCAACATATAATATAGATAAGTGAAGAGATGTGTGATTTCCTTAACTAGTACCAAAGAAAAGTAATTAATAACAAAATGCAAAAGGTAAAATAATCACAGCAGAAGTTATAATGGCCATCCACTATGTATATCATGTTTTTATAGCTCACGTGACTGAATGCATTGCTACCAGAGCATTTTCTGATTCCAAAATTGCAAGCAAACTTTCAAGTGTCAAAATGAAATCTACTACAGAAATAAAAAGTGCAACAGCTCCATTTACTCTTGCAGAGATTATCAAAGATTTAAACACCTCACCTTTTTATGGGATAGCCACAAAATACAAGCTATCACAATGCAGAAAAAACGTCCCTTCACTTGTGCAGTATTTTTCTTCTGAAAAAGGCTTGCTTATAAGGCGATCACAAGGAAAATCGTTCCAGATGAGACTTCAGAAAGAAGAGCCATTTTTTGCAGAGGCTTTTATTGAATTAGAAGTTAATTAGAAACAAAAGTACCCCTTTCAGTGGTTATAATACAAATTTGCTGGATGTTTATGTAAATGTGCAGAGATTATTCAAAGGTGAAGCCAAATATGAATAGTTTTATGGGAGGTGTTGGTTATTTTTCCCATGTTCTGCATTATACTGCTGAATCATCAGTATTTGATATTCTTCCTATTGACACTGAAATAATTGTGATGAAGTTTTTCTCTTATTTCATCATTTATAGTGTTTAAACTGATCAACTAAAGGATTGTTATGACTCTGTTTACATTAGTATTCTTCAATTCGCACATTCAAAAACCTGTTGGCTCTCTTTAACAAATGCTGTTGAGAACATCTCTGCATATTTGAAGGCCTGAAATCATACTTTTTTTTAAAGATTTTATTTATTTAATTGACAGAGAGAGAGTGCAAGCAAGGGAGTGGCAGAGAGAGGGGGAAGCAGGCTCCCTGCTGAGCAGAGAGCCCAATGCAGGACTTGATCCCAGGACTCTGGGATCATGACCTAAGCCCCAGGCAGATGCTTAACCAACTGAGCCACTCAGGTGCCCCTGAAATCATACTTTAATTTTGAAGAAAAGCCCCTCAAATTCTTAACATTTTTTAATAACCCACTGAGTGAAGCTTACTTATTTCTTGTTTGTTGTCCTCAATATGTCTTCAGCAAATTGAAAGAAAATCAGTGTTATTTAAGTAGTATCTTGCTTAAAAGAACTTGTTGAGTGTGTTAAAGAACTGACCAAAATTTATTTCTTTAAGTGTCAAGGCTATTATTAAAATGAACACTACTATTTATGAAATTCCAACTTGAAATAAATAATTATTACAGCTCTTGCCATGAGATTTGTTTGAAATTGATTTCATCTCCTGAAGAATTCAATTTTTTAAGAATTCAATTCTTTACATACATATTATTTAATAATCACCAACACGAGAACATATGGAGTCATTATAGTGTTGAAGAGAAAGGCAATACAAATTTATGACAAAGGTATCTTTTTTTGTTACTGGACAACATTTTTATTTTTATTTTTTTTAAAGATTTTATTTATTTATTTGACAGAGACAGCCAGCGAGAGAGGGAACACAGGCAGGGGGAGTGGGAGAGGAAGAAGCAGGCTCCCAGCGGAGGAGCCTGATGTGGGGCTCGATCCCAGAACACTGGGATCACGCCCTGAGCCGAAGTCAGACGCTTAACGACTGCACCACCCAGGGGCCCTAGACAACATTTTTAAAAGTCATTGATCATGATATACAGAGTAATACTGAAAAATGGGAAAGCTAGTTAATACCATAAAGATGGTATTATATGTTTCAAAAAAATAAATTGAAGAGCCACTCTCAGAGTTGTTAACTTTATGCCGATATATGTTCAGACTACTGGCTCATAATGGTAATGTTGAGCATGTTTTCTCATTAATGAATGTTCAACAGATAAAATAACTAAAGAAGTTGGTGGGACCACTGCCAAGATATGTTAAATTTAAATGGAACATAGCCAGTAACTGCAAGAAATTTTATAAGCAAATTCTGCAAAACATGGAACTGTTGAAGAGAACTAAATCTTGTGAAAATAAAATTAAGACAAGAGGTGTAATTTAGATGCTTATAGTTTATTTCAGATAAACAACAAATGGTGATTTAGCGTAAGTATGTACCACAAATTATTTTTATCTCTATGTATCTATCCACAGGCAACTAGAAATTATTTTAATTTAACTGGGCATCCTGCATTTTATTTACCTCATCTGGCAACCCTAGCTGGGGCATGACCAACCTGGGAACATTTTAATGTTGTTTCTGGGGTTGAGGTTTCATAGACTCAGTGTATGATATAATTCAAATCCCAGGACTCCATGAGGGAAGGGCTATGGATGCCAATTATGAGGGAAGATTACTCATATTAAGGATATTCATTGTTCCCACCAAATTCCAACAAAGATGGATAGCTTTTGTTGTTGTTGTCCTTGTTCACCTGGAAAGCATTCTTCCTTTCAGTTGAAGATTGTCATTTTGAGTACCTGACTTATGTGTATGTGGTGGGGGGACTGTCTCAGCTGCAGCTCACATACTCATCAAATTCAAATCCTGTTCCACAGAGGGGCTGACAACCAGGGAAGGTTGACATTTCTGGGTTGGGTGCATTCCACGATGGCCCTGGCTTCTGTGTGGGCTTTTCCACTTTTATTGTATTATTTATTACATTTTCATTTGTGTTTCATGAGGATTTTGTTGTTATTGCTGCAAATCACAGAGAACTCCCTTTACATTCTTGTGAGCTCACTATAATGCTTTTCAAAGTATGTTGGCTCTAATTTAAGCAGTATTTAGGTGCTTTGCAGTAGGAGAGGGGGTGCATTTCAGGATATCTGGTCTTGTTAAACTGCAGCAATGAAAACTTCATAAAGTCCATTTTTAAAAATAGACCTGGCATCAAGTTGACTTTCAAATTTTAAAATACCACCACCATGAACTATTTTGGGGGGTTCTTTGTAATTTAAAAATTGATTTTAATATTTTTCAGAGTAAGACACACATTCTTTTAAGAGTCAAATAAGTTCTATAAGTCTCGTAAGAAAAAAAAAGAGCACTCTCTTATCTGCACATTCTTCTTTCACACACCCTCTTCCTGGGTACAGCCAATTTTAATTATTACAGTCTTTTAATTATTTCATTCGTGATTAGTCCCCATATTTTACAATAATGTGTTGTCCTCAATTTTCTTAGTTTATTAATTTTGGATATTTAATTTGACCTCTTACTACAGATGATGAGCATTTGGCTTCCACACCACCTCCAATATCATGCAACCATCCTTTTAAAATAATATGTCATAATTCTAATCAGTGTTTAGTATTAGCACTAGTGTGACTTTGTAAATATGGATCGTTGTTAGGCTAATTAATATTCTCATATTTCTCAATATTTTCTGTTTTTCATAACCAAGAGTATTTACTCGTCCTAAATAAATTTGTCCTTCTAATAGCCAAGGGCTGCCTTTGTCTGTGTTGTGTTTGGAATATAGGTTTAGAAAATCCCAGAAATCTGGGCCTGGAGGGAGGTTGACAGTCACACTGCACACCTATCCCCATCCCAGGCTCATTGCTCCTACTCGGTTGCCCTATTTAAAAAACATTTTGTATAATAATGTCTTTAAAAACTACACAGGGGTGCCTTGTGGCTCAGTCAGTTAAGCATCTGACTCTTGATTTTGGCTCTGGTCATAATCTCAGGGTTATGAGGTTGAGTCCTGTGTTGGGTTCCATGCTGCATGGGGAGCCTGCTTAATATTCTCTCTCTCTCGCTCTCTAAAAAAACCCAACTACACAAAGTACCATAAGCTATTTGAGGGCTTTTCAAAGTGAGAAAAGAAACAAACAGAGACTGCACCCCAGAAGCTCACTCAATCTAGCCTTAGGCTATTCGTTTACTACCTTGAACATTAAATAGTTACATGGAGGTAAGATTGCCAAAGCTTCATACAGCTAGCAATCCACTCAGTTTCCAGAAAGGTAAGAGTCAAGGAGCTTCATATTTCACAGATTTTGGAACTGGAATTTTGGAGATGGCTGGGCACTGTTAGAAGAGAAGAATGTGACCCTGGATTTATTGGTGAGAAATAGCTGTCACCTGCCCCCAAGATCCCTGATGGCAGCTAGGTCCCCCTACCCTGTTACCCATCTTTTAGCTCAACCTTACTGAAACTCTCTAACAGTGCATCAAGTTCCCTTCTGTACCCCTGTATTCACCTAGGGCAGCAGAGAGCAGAAAATTCCAGCTCCATGACCTATGGAGATAGCAGAGAGGCTGCTAGAGCTCTTCTTCACCCTCCTTGCTCAATGGTCTCATTCAAGGTTATCAACCTCCCCTCAGAGAGGGTACAGACAGCTTGGCGTGAGTGGTACAGGTATGTGACTGTGTTGTGACTGTGGTTACCTGACTATAGGACAGACACTCTTGGTTTAGGGTGGAATGGCTGTGGTAAAATAGAATCCTTTACTCTTCCTCTTCTCAATGACAGGAGGAGTCCAAAGAAACGGCTGAATTGAAAGATGGAGGAAATGCCCAAGGGTTGCAGTGGTTTGAGAAAGGTAGCAGGTACTTGGTAAAGGGATGTGGTGAAAAATTCTGTAGTAGCTGGGTTCTGTGGAAATCTCTTTGAAGGCAATGAGACTTTTGTTTGGTAGAACTCATTGGATACTTAGAGGTCTCAACATCTAATATCATTGCCTTGGAAGCTGCATCAAAAGGTACTGGTATCCACACTTGGCAAAGACGCTGTAGAGGTACCTGCCTTTGTTGGATCATAAGAGCTTTGACAATAAGCGTCCTGGTGGCAACCATAATGGAGTGAAGGTAAGAGATTCCTTCCAAGGTATTTTGGACACTGTGTGTCATGCTGAAGATGGAAAAGGGCCCCCATTCGTGACAGATATTAACATCTTCCCACCATAGTCAATGAACCTTTCTGTTAAATTTCATTTGTTTTAGCAAAATGAAGTAATGTGATATTTTTATACTACAGAGTTTGAAACAAATGTATGCTTTTATTACCCTATCTAGTCTTTATACACTCTTCAAAGTAAATATTGCTTCTTTCTTTTACAAAGGAGAAAACTGACACACTGAAAAGTTAGTATCTATTTAGTGGGACACATAAAAGAGAAAACTAAGGCTGGACAAACCTCTGGAATGCGGGAAAACATGTGGCTACAACTGACAGAAAATGCAATCTAATCTACTTAAACACATGAGGGAGACATTGACACATGTAATTGAAAAGTCTGGGGTAGGCCGGTCTTCACACCCCAGGGTTGATGCAGGGACTAAATTAATATCATCAGGATTCAAGTCCTCCCCAGTTTCTGGCTTGCTGTTTTCTGTGCTGGGTTTGTGTTAAGACCTTGTGTTATAGTGGGATGGCTGTCAGTAAGGTAAGAGCTATATTTTCCCAGGTGGACGCACAGCTGAAAATACAGTGCTTCTCTCAGGATAGCCCCTGCAAGGTCTCATTGGGTCTTACTGGCTCCATTTGGGTCCCATGCGCATTCCTGATCAATCCCTGTGGCCAGGAGAATGAGTGCTCTGTTTCAGGAGGCCTGAGTCAACAGACCCATCCTTGGAATAGGAACATGTAGAAAACACACCTTCACATGTACATGGAATACGATTGAAAAATATGGATTGTTCTTCCAAAAGGGTACTCTTTCTGGAAAGCTGAATGAATAGTGAATTTCAAAATGAAAACAGAAAGCGAGCACATATCTACTATGGCCTTTTCTCAGCGCCGCCAATCATATCTACTGGCCCTGTGCCACTCACCTACATAACATGCTACGTGATCCAACAGATCCGTGTTCTATTAAGGTGAGAATCAGATCTTGTACTTAAGTTATCATCTTTGCTATCTTGCATGTAGTCTGACTCTCTTGGAGGGATGGATATCCACAGTTATTAATAAATACTAACTATATTCCCTGCTTTAGGCATGATCTTTATTTCTCCTGTTAGACTGAGTATTTCCTCATCAGATCAAGAATTCCATAAACTTGGAGACCAGATTGTGCAATAATACTGTATATTTATATAAGATTTACATAGGAGTTTATACAAGATGCTCCGATATTTCCTAGCCGAGAATAAGAATGAATAAAGCTCATTAAGTACCTACTGTGTGCTGACTCAGAAATGCTTCATACATATCACTACTAATTCCCCTGCAGCCTTCCTATTTGGCAAATGAGGACACTGTAGTCACATGTAGTACATATTTTTTGATGTTTCTTCCCAAATAATAATGATATTATTTACTGCCCCTTTCACTCCTTTTGGGTGGTCCTCTTCTGCCCTCCATATGTTTTACAAAATAGAATCAACTGGTCTGTAGAGAGACAGAAAATAAAACAGATGCCTCACAGTAGTTGTCTGAATTTCTAAATTTCTGGTGTGTTTTCACTTCCTGGCAAGAGGTCTATTACTCCTGAGTTCCATAAGATGCTCCTCAGCCTTTTAAAACTTCTTTTAAAAGCCAAGCCCCAAAAGGAATGGATAGCTTTTAATCAAAAATTAAAATCAAGTTGCTCAAGACCATATGACCAGGAAGCCGTAGAGTCAGGATTTGAAGCTAATTCTCTCTGAATCCAGAGCCAGGGTGACTTTGGATTTGTGCACTTTGACTTGAAGGTGCTACAACTCAACTTTCTAAAGGTAACATATTTCATCCCAATGGACACTACATGTTATTTTTAGTAAAATGAAAAAGTTAACCAGCTGCTAACCTTTAGCTGCTAACCTATAGCTCAGATTTCTGGGGAGAGGAGCAATTTTAGAAAAATGTGAATCAGCATAGATGCCCTGTTTAAGTATCCATTAGCGCAGCTGCTGTTAACAAGGAATGCCAAAATTTCACTGTTAAAAAATAGCTAATAACATCAACATGGTGGATATTTCAAATTTGAATGCACAAACTACCAATGCTACAGTATTATAATCCTGATACCTACAGTTAGACGTGAAATGGTATTTGTGGGTGTGTATAAAGAAAACAAAACCAATTTCACAGAAAAAACACATATTGAAAAGACCTTTCAGGTGCTCTCGAAATAAGGGCACATTTTTCCCCCCTCTCTCTTGCTTAGTAATGAATTATTTATAATTAACCAACTCCTATTTAACATAATTTGCTAAAGTATGCAGCTTAGGTTTTATTTTGCCAAAATTATCATCCATCATGGTTCATTGCCTTTAAATCTTCTCATTTGGTTTAGAGGTTCTTTCTTTCTTTAATCTTCCACTAAGTCGAACTGCTTGCAAATATATTTTACAGCAAATCCGTACTAGGGGAATGACTATTTGTACTTTTCATTTGTGCTGAAGCTTGCCTTATTCTGGAACTGCTATTTTCAAGTAATGGCTGTACATTCTCAGTTGTTTGATAAAGTGAAGACTTGCTTACAAAGGGCAGAAGAATAGTGTATAAGGTGTACTATTTCACAACTGTGTAATTACACCAACCAAGGCTTCAGTTAATGAGTTCCCTAAATGGTTTTGGAAGAGAGATCACAATATGAAAAGCATGGTTTGAAAGGGATGGAGATTACCTAGTGCATCAGAGTTCCATCTCAACTATTCCAGAAAGATGGTTTTATATCCCATTTTCAAAAACTGTCCAAGAAAAAGATTCCAAGTTAAAATCTGTATGAAATAATAATCCCCCAAATGGTTCTATTACTGATATTTCATATGTGAAA
Source organism: Ursus maritimus (assembly GCF_017311325.1). Classification (NCBI taxonomy): domain Eukaryota; kingdom Metazoa; phylum Chordata; class Mammalia; order Carnivora; family Ursidae; genus Ursus; species Ursus maritimus. Next base: position 19,762,768 of record NW_024424119.1, read on the forward strand.
TGGCACTGGAGACGTGGTTTATAAATTTGAAATGACGTTCGAACCAGTTATTTTCTTTAAAATGTATGGTTTCATTCGAGAGGCCTTATTAAGTAATTCTATGGGTAAATTCACAGAGTCATCACCTGAAAACCTGCTTAACCCCATCATGATCAGAAAGGATATTCATAACCATCCATAGTCAATATTGGTACTCGGAACTCAATCACTCCACCGCGATCTGCCGCTACTCACTTGGTCTCAGGCTTCAGTTAAAACAGGTGAGGAAAACCCTCTCTCAATGGATAGGAAAGTGGGGAATAATAGGAATCTAAGTGGATACTGCCCAATATTAAAAAGATGGTACAATTTCGAGAAAGGAAATACTGAATGTCACCCTTCACTGCTATCATGTAGCATAAGTCAAGGTTAGCTTTTTGTAGTGCCCATCTTTCCAGGACCCCATCTCCATATTGTGGGTGTTTTTCTGAATGGCTTTACTAAATACATTGCTTTCCTAGGCTGATGTATTCCTCCTCCTATCCATGCAAATGTTTCTGTCTGGACACAAAGAAACTGTTCTCTAGCCTGGTCATTCTATTCATTTTTAAACTGTAGTTAATGTCTCAGGCTTTAAAATATCAGTTTCAGTCTATACTCTTTGTTCTACAGTTTTATGCTTCATAGTGTTCCTAGCACCTGCCACTGTACCTATACCCTACACCCTGCATCCTAGCGCCTACACCCAGCAGTAGGTATTCAAGAATTGGTTGCTGGTTATAATAAATAAATCTTAAAAACCAAGATTTTTCTTCTTCAGGGAAACAAGTCATCGTTCATGTAGTATGAAAATAGATGATATCAGCTTGACTACAATAACCTCATCTATAAGCTTTATTTCAAGGGCCCAGGAACTGAAGCAGAAACCAGGAAGTGGGATCACAGTAGAGAAAACCTGAAAGAGAGTTGTACTGTCAAACTTGCATGTGCATGTGTTGGTGTGTTTGTATAGTTCTTGGAACCAGCTAACAGCTAATCTGAACTATGATATTCATAGGCACCAGAACTACTAAACACAAAAATGTTAGTTAAAATGGGACTTTTCGCCTAAAGGGGCAGCAGAGTGCTTTTAAAAAGAGAGAGAAGGATTTTATTTTTTTTACGTATCTTTTGTTTGCATATCATCATGTATGCATTTGCACTGCTACAGTGAACACGTCTAAACCTAAAATTCTGGATTGTATGCACAGCTCAAACAGAGAGGTTAACAACACCTCCAAATGTGTTACCAAGACATTTTCTGAAGTCTCAAAGATGGTATGTACTTGAGAGGTAAGGATGTTACAATGCTATTTCATTGAGCACTGAACTTTGCTATTTCCTTTCATACCTGATTTATGTACAAAGGTTTATATCAAAATACTTGGTTGGAGTTTCTGCACTGAAACAGAAAGAGGGTACTGAAGACAGTGCCTAGGTCATAGGGTCCTAGTAAGCACAATCAAGTGACTCAGTATATCCAATAAAATTTACTAAACATATTTGACTTGATTATGAAAGTTGCTTCCTTTCCTAACTGTGAGATGCAATAAAGCTTCACTTTTTGCCAAATTGTAAGATAGTGTTTGACTTAGATGGTTCTCAAGAAATATAAATATTGACTTTTACCATTAGTGAATTGTAAGAAAAATCAATTCCTATTAGAATATATTCTGTAATAAAAGTATAAGCCAGCTAACAGAGGTTTTCATCTGATACATAGATTATTTTAAATTTGTATTAGAGGCTGGAGTTCTGGATAATAAATTTAAAAAATCTAACTATATTTTTATAGCCTATATAAGGCCAGGGTTGTAAAACCATTTCAAAAATTTTATTTATACTTAGGAAAACATGGATTCAATGCCTTTGGTATAAAACTGTATCATTTTCCTTAATGAACACATAAAACACATCTATTACCTTTTATATAGATATGTATAGTCCCATAATATTGTGTCAGCCACCCAATAATTACAACTTCCAAACAAAACAATCTGTCCTACTAGGACAGATACAATCAAGAAGTAGGACACTGAACATGTCTGTCCCACTCAAGCACCTGGTAAATTAGCCGGGATCCAGCATGAGTCACTTGTGCCCACAGTCACACAGTGTCCTTCTATATTTCTTAAAATGACAAACATAACCATCTACACCAGTGATGCAAAGGTATCTGTAAATCCTCTATAATCAGTAACTAATGACAAAACTTCGATGTATAAAAATGAGACAAACATGTTTGATATGCACGTTAAGGGTAGGCTTTACAGGAGGGAGGCTGACACAAGATAGACAAGGTTCCCCGGTATTGTGAATAGCTCCCCAGAAGGCTGTGCGTGGGGACAAGTTTAATTCTTACGCAAAGGGAAGAACATCCACTGGCTTTGGTAAGTACAACCTAATGGAGAAAAAAAGCTGAAAAATAAAGATATGAATCCTGGGATACATCAGTAGGAGTCCCCCAAATTAGCTGCATTTCCCAGAATGGACTTAGTTAACTGGGAAAGCAATCAGAAAGTGTGTATGTCAAGAAAGGAGCCATTAGCAGAGCTGAACAGTCACTCAAAGCTTACATTTTGGCGACCCTAATGCCCTCATGTAAGTGAAACTCCTAACTGGACATGAGGGGTCACTGCAAAATTCAAACCAGCAATTAATGCAGGCCACAAATGACTTTCTCCTTAAACAAAGCTATGCATCACAAGCAACAGCAGTAACGTCATTTTAGGAGTTCAAAGTTCTTTTGGTTACGCGTCATCACTGATAGGAGATGCAGCTATTTATCAAGAAACTAAATGCAAAAGCACATAGCGGAAGGACTTTTGCCAAAGCAATTAGGTATTGCACAATCGTAGAAGCACAGGTCCCAAAAGCTAATTTGTTCGGGCTTGATAATTTCAGAACTGTTTTGGATATTTTAACAACCTCTCAGGAATGAATGGGTAGGTGCTGTATAGACATCAACCAACAACTTCAGAATCCTTCTGGGAGTTACAGCACTTAACTCCAAAAGGAACTCCCCAAAAGAAGCCTGAATAGGAGGTAAACATCAGAAAAATATTGCAAACAAAAGGTCATTTATACAGCTTACACTCATTCGTACGTTTTCCTCTGAGAACTAAAATCCTGGCTCTAAGTATTCTCACTTGGGAAAAGAGAACTCAGATGGACTTATACTTCACTAAGTGAACACGGTCACTTGGGGAGAGACAGAACTAATTCATTGCATCAAAAAAAAAAAGGAGCACAATAATATTCTGGCTTATTTTAAAAGAAGGTTTCTAGACTCAGTGAAAAATAGAAGGTGCCTGGGAGCTTGCCAGGAACACAGCAGAGAAGCTGGGCTGCAAGAGGACAGCTCAAGTCTGCTTGCCAGTTCAGTAGTGGAGATTAGCCCAGTGGCCAGGTGCGTGATGTAGATACAAGCCGCTCCAGTCCTCATCCTCTTCCAGATGGTGGAGCCTCTGGCTGCCCTGCCTGTGGCCTCCACGAGTGCATAATTACATTCCTGGCCATCCTAGACTTCATTCAGCAAAATATTCAGTCTCTCTTCATAAATTCAGGCTGTAGGGAATTATACCTTGGTCTGTGTCTTCACAGTGGTATAGATTATGGAGTTATAACAAAATCAGCAATCTTTAAGCTCTCGTCCTAAAAGGATCAAGAGCACAATTTGTCCCCAATAACCATCCTTTTATGAATAGGACCCTTCGATTAAAGCTCAGGGACAACTTGCCAAGCGGTTAAGTTTTTCAACAAATCGTTGTCAGATATGTTGCTGTATTAACAGTTGTTACTTCTGTTATACAGAAACTGCACAGCTGGCTTATTCAAAGTTGCTCTAAGGTTTTGCTCTTCCTTGGAATAGATGGTAGCAGGATCTCTGCAGCAAAGCTCATAAGTACCTTTGTTTTGTAGGCCTGCCTGGCACTCACCCATGAGCCTTGGCCTTCTTCTGGCTCTGGGGCAATGAGACTGCTCTATCATGAAGACAGTTGCATATTTCACCTAAGTGATTCCTGGATTGTTTATTTATATCATAGAACACATTTCTGATGTGTTGAAGTACAATCTATATCTAATACTGAATGAGTATTATTGCAGATTGCATAGAAACATACCATCAATGAACTCATTAGTATCACATACTTAGGCTACTGGTGTTTTAAATGCTTTGTATTATATAAAAATCTTCCATCATCTGTTTGAAATATTTTAATCAAATTAGAAAAAAAATTGGTTGGTGTTTTTGTATGAATGGAGAATAAGTTTTTGTTTTTTTACTATTTTAAATAGTGAAATATGCAATGTGTTCTCAGAAGTGAATTAGATTTGGGTAATGAAGGAAACCTCCTGTTTAAGCTGTTTTCTGTAAAGAACTTTATGTATCTTTTCCCTTTTTATCTGACAGGCCACAATTAGATAGATTATCTATTGTTTATTTTATGATTAGTCCCAAATGCATTTGCTTTGATTAATTACAAAAAGGCATACTTAACTGCACCATTAAAATAAGACTAAGTGATTTACAGATAAGGCTAATTTCAGCAATTAAGCACAGGGTTATATTTGAGGTTCCTGGTAGCCAAGGTAACAAGGGAAACTTGTATGTGTTAGATAAGTTTTATGGTCTGGTGAATTGAAGCATACCTGCATTGGGCTGGAGCAAATTTATTTCCTGACATACTGTATTATACTCATTTACAATAAATTAATTTAATACAAAATGTTTTGAAACGTCCAAATGTTTACAGCTATGAAGCATCATTAGATTCTATTACAAAGAGATACCCTCAATTCCACTATACCCTTGCTGTTAAAAAAGATGTTCATTCAATGGGAAGAATGTTATTGTTGTTCAGTTTTCCAAGACAACTCTATGGAATGCAGAATCAGCTTATAGTTTAAAGGTGATTACTTTCAGCAAAGCAGATTTCTTCAAAACACATAACAGAAATAATGGCTTAAGGGGCTTTTTCTCTGTTTGCTTGTGTTTCTCCCAGTAATGAGGACAGAGTCAGCAAGGCATGAGACTATTTTTGATTTCACCATTTTGATATGGCAATATTGCAATCAAGACAAGTTCTCATTTACAGTGTTTCATCGCTAATACGTTTGCATCGATGAATCCATAATATTTAGTAAAGATGCAATACTATTTTCCTCCGAAGCTAAAAAAAACAACGTGTTTATGATTTTGAAAGTGTCATAAGCACTATTAGAATGAGCACCAGCAGAGTCCATCTTCAGTCACATGGATGTCACGGAAGTGCGAAGAGAACCATGTCAGGGGAAGGCCAGTATGAACTACTAAATAGAGTCAGCAAATAGTGTTTCTCGAGAAACAAAATTTGACTCCATTTAGCAGTATACAGTAGGTCAAAGTGGGCTGCAAAACAAAGAGCTGTCTAGTGCAGTTCTCTAGGGAAGTGGATTTAATGACCTAAATAATAACAAGCAGTAATTAGCATACTAGCTATCTGTGGATAAATACATGCTTTTGAAGTGCTTAAGGGCACTAGAGCCGCCTGTTCACTTAACTAGTTTAAAGATATCCTCCCCAAGTCTTGTTTATGCCACTAATTTACACTCTGTATGTAACAAGGAAGAATTTTATAGCTAAGGATAAGGATCTCAGGCCACATATTTCACACAGTGGATCCTAAATCCATGGATTACCATAATGGAAATAGAAAAAAAAAAAGAATTAAAGAACAAAAAATAAAGATGAATAATTTTGGCTCTAAAGGAGAACATGTTTGTTCTCTGCAATCAGATCCCTCGTAGCTTACTGAGCTTTGTGGAAAAGGAAATGATACATAGTATTGTCCAGGACACACCCAGCATTGTATTACTGACTACACCTCATTTATTTGGCATGCAAGCACCTGAAGTGGGGGGAACACTCCCATATTTTCTCCTACTGCATTGAACGACCTACATGCTTTGCAGCAGGCCTCAGAAAGCTGGCAGAGTGGAAAGCCAAGGTTTGCTGTACAATCATGTTTTACGACAGCAACACAATGTGAAAAGATACCCATAGAGACATTGCCAAGTGTGTCCTCCATGATTAAACTCTTTATATTTCAGATGACTCCCAGAAGAGAGAGATGTCTCAACCCAGTATGTAGCCAGGTGCCCACAAATCCTGAGATCCTAGACATTCTGGCTGAGTTGATTTACTTCTGTGATCTCTTGCTGAAAAATGTGTTGATTCACATGAATGGCCTGCTGATGGGGCCTGGAGGAGGGGAGAGTGTCAGGGTGAATAGGACCTGATGTGTTTGCTCTCTGATCTGTGTCACTCAATCCGAATGTGCAGCACGATTAGCATCTGATTATGGTGTTCACTTGCTTCTCTTTTTGTGCTGCGTAACTTGGTGCTTTATTATACTGTCTCATGTTCTTTACCTGCTTCATGTAGCCCTTGTTTATTTGGAAGTCATTTCTCAGAAAAACTCTGAAAAAGAAAACTAACAGAGACAGAAGAAGTATCTATGGAAAACCTAAGACTCACACATAGCTGCACATTCTAACTTTACACATAAATCTATCAAGTCTGCTTTGTCTAATCTATAACACATCAGAAGCAGCCAAATGTTAGAACGTAGAATGTTTTCTCTAAGGCTAGTGGAAAAGGGCATATGGAGAGTAGCAAAGAATAAGGGGGTGCCTGGTTGGCTCAATCAGTAGAATATAGGATTCTTGATCTCGGGCTCATGAGTCCAAACCCCATGCTGGCTGTAGAGATTATTTTTAAAAAATAATAATAAATAAATAAAGAGAGTAGCAAAGAATAACAGCTGACAGTGTAGAAAGAGACTAATTAGGTATAAAACTCAGGTAGAAGGACTTAAAAGGCAAAAAATTTTTCTTGGTTCACATTCTTGAGAAACCAATTCCAAAATAAGTATTCAAATGCAAATAACTTATTAAAAATTTTTTGGGGGGAGTGAGGAGGGAGCAAAGGAGTGAGTAAGTAAAACAAAAAGTGTAAGAAACTAAGCAAAGGTGAAATATCAGGTAAAATGTCAGCTTCGGCCTTACCCCTTATGAAGCTATGCAGAATATATTACCCCTCAGAGTTTGTCCTGTGTAAAGTTCAGGAACCTCTGCTTTTGTGTTCCTTTGTTAGTTAGTTATTGGTGTAGGGCCATAGGGAGTGAAAGATGTAAGGAAGAAGTATAAAAATCAAATATGCAAACTATTCACAGCATAGCACACAGAAGAAGGAGGAGGGGATCACAGTTCCAATAAAAGGGATCTAAGGGGCTCTGGGTAGACCATCAGCTACAGCCATCTCCACATGTCTGAGACACTTATTGTCCTTACCAATCTTTGAGGTCAAGAAGTTATCAGTTATCACACAGAGGTCTATGTGAAATAAAATCATTTAGCTTCATACCGAGGAGCCTGAGTTAATTTAAGTGCTCACCCCTACTTTGAGGGTCAAAATAACAAAGTGGGTACAGTAGAAAGACCATAGGATTTAGGAATTATAGATTCTAGTCCTGTCTCAGCTGCCACTGGATACCTATATTATCTTGGTATATGTCCTCAGTTTACCTTATTGATATGAATGGTTTCTTTATACCACAATTCAATCAACCCCATACCTTTCCCCTCAAAACCCCACAATAAAGTGTCAAAAATAAGACAGTATCTAAAATACCCAGAGTCTGGCATTAAGAAATACTAAATAAATGTTAGTTAAAAACAAAAACTTGAATGGATTTAGCCAGTGTTAGATTTGGCTGCTAATGACAAGGACCCTGAAGGGGTCGCATCACTTACCAAGAGCCTAATGTAGTTTCAGGCACAATATAATATGTTTCCATTACATTTCTGAGATTATCCATAAATATATCAAGTTGTAAGCTTAGAATGTAGTCATTTTTTCCTAATAGTTTAACTATGTATACATTAAACTGAGTGATTGTTCTTTCAATTGCCTGTATATTTAAAATGGGTCAGTCCTTACAGGTTATAACTTCATAGAGAAGAGTAAATAAATCCACTAAAAGCATACTTATAAATATTTTAGTTTTAGTTTATTTATTTATTTTGGGATTCTAGGGAGTTGTATAGCAAAAATAAGTAAATAAATAAATGCCCTCCTTTTCTAATGTATTTGTATTTTCAGAAAGATCCATATTTAGATTTTTTGAAGGCAATCCTGTATCTGCATACAGACTGCTGAAATGACAATTTTAAGACAACAAACTCTAATCCCCAGGGACTGTACATCTGTGTCACAAAACAATCACATAATCTGGCATGATTTAAAAAGTTTGCTGATCAGAGTTCCACAGCTGAGAGCCAAATATGGCAAAGTATGATCTAGTTTTCTGCTTCATAAATGCAAATAAAGACAAGCATATAGACCAGAGAAACTACTTATTCTTACACAATTGAGGTCCAGCACACTTTTGAATGAAGAAATTGTCCAGGAGCAAACAATTCCTTTGAAAATAAAACTGGAGTTTTCTGACCTACTCCATTAAGCCAGTGTTTCCCATTTTATAAATATGTGATTAAAATGAAAATATAAGATACCAAAAAAAAAAAAAAAACAGGGTGCCATGTTTTGCATAACCTGTAAGAAGATTTTAAACACTATCTGCTCTATAGCAAGTTCACAACGAAAGTCTAATACAATTAGAGAAAATGATGACTGGCATTTTAAGTAACCATTCAATAATAACATAAAGACATTTGCAAGCTGGTAGATATTCTACAAAAAGAATTAATGTCTTGGTCTTTGCTTTGTCTCTATGGTATCAAACCTCGTCCCTGGCCCACAGTTGACATTTTTAGTTGAATGAATAAAAGTTGTCTGAATGGATAAATACATAAATGTGAAATAATTGTCAAAAAATATCTAAGGATCATAGTGATTTCTGCACTGATGTCTACAAAATATTGGAAGTTACAACCACATTAATATAAGTAACCCACTGGACCAAGGAGGAAATATACTCTAGCATGTCAATTATTTCTTAAAGATGTAATTCATAATGCCACAGGTGAAGTGCCTGATTATAAATTTTGCATTCTCTTCCACAGCTGTCTCGTTTGGAAAAATAAAAAAGCAAAACATATGAAGGATGGAATTCTGGTATCACAAGATCGGTTTCACTAACCCAGATACTTCCTTACTTGCTGCAGATATGCCAGTAATTTTGAGCCAGACTCAGATAATACAGGACAATGTTATTTGAATTTGTTCTTTGTCACAGTTTCTGGTGTTTTGATGTGCCCTAAAATGTTCCCAAGAGCAAAGCTGCAAAGTCTTGCTCTATATAATTTTATTGAAATACTGAGTTTAACAGAGACTGTTTGTTTAGAATCACCCACACCTAGCAAGGCGTTGGGTTTGAATTCTTTCTTCTATTTTCTTCACCTGCCCTTTTACTCTTCTTTTTAAAAGATTTTATTTATTTATTAGAGAGAGAGAGGCAGAGCATTCAAGTGGGGGGAACGGCAGAGGGAGAGGAAGAAGCAGACTCCCTGTTGAGCACAGAGCCCAACTCAGGGCTCCATCCCAGGACCCAGATCATGACCTGAGCCATAGGCAGATGCTTAACTGAATAAGCCACCCAGGCACCTCTTCCCTTTTGCTCTTTTTAATCTTTATTCCCCCTTGAATTTCATCCCTTTGAGTTTTCACCCTCAATACTTTCGTTTCTGAGTATGGAAATTCTGTTTAGCCTCTTCCATGACTTTCTATATGCAATTAACTAACTAAATTCCAAGTGGCAGAATAGCTTGTTTAACAAAGTGATATTCAAATTCATTCTGGTCACTACAAAGCCCAGCCATTCAAAACGTATGGCCAGGCACTAGAGTATTAGGCAACAGTAAGAAGCCAAATACCCAAAAGGAGGGATCAAAGATATAAAGTGCCTACATAATCTTCAAATTCAAAAGTACCCTCTAGGGGTGCTTGAGTGGCTCAGTGGGTTAAGCGCCTGCCTTCTGCTTAGGTGGTGATCTAGTGGGTCCTGGGATTGAGCCCCAAGTGGGCTCCCTGCTCTGTGGGAAGCCTGCTTCTCCCTCTGCCTCTCCTCTCTGCTTGTGCATGCTCGCTCTCTCTCTCTCTCTCTCTCTCTCAAATAAATAAATAATAAATACCCGCTAAAGTAGCTGCACTCTAGCGACCGTGTTTCTTGTGAGTTAGGGAAGCCTAATCTTTGTTCTTTATAGGCAGTCCAGTTCAATTTAGATTATCTTTCAAGGAGATGAATCTCCTGAAGAAGGTCAAAATGACATTTTATTTTAAATTAAGATTAGAAACAATGACATTTTACATTCCTAATCATGTGTTTTTCAATAATTATAAAGGACACCATGGTTTTAACATTTCGCTTATTTTCGAAAGATTACAAAGGGCAGGAAGCATTTTTATTTAACAATGGTAGCACTTAGAAGCAAATAAGTTCTTCTGAAATCTAGTATCAGTGACCGTTGTACTTTTTGCTACAAAGTTAATCTGGAGTGAGCATCCCTAGAGAACTAGTTCTTTAAAACAAGCATCTCTAAAACCCTTGAATGCATCTAGCTTGTGTACTATATACAGTATATATATATATATATATATATATATATCTCATATTTACAATTTTAATTAATCAATGGATGCATGTATACACAAAGAGTCCTAATATGCAAGACTGAGAGGAAAGGTATCATTTGTTGTAAGTAATGTTAAGTTTCACTTAAGCATTTTAAATGTGCCAGACACTATGCTACGTACTTTTTAAAACACGTAGGTAATCACTATTTTTGTCCCCATTTTATATATGAGGGGACTGAGATACAGATATGCTAAATAAATCTTGAGATTAAGGACCCAAACTGAGGAACATCTGAATCTAAAGCCATGTTCTTGGACACTATACTTGCACTATGCAGTATGATAGCTACCTGCCACACATGGCAGTTGAGAAACTGAAATGTAGCTACTTTTAATTGAGATGAGCTATACGTACAAAATGCGTACTGGATTTTGAGTATGAAGAAAATCTAGTAAATATTTTTTTATACTGAGTACATGTTGAAATGATGGTATTTTGGCTATACTGATTTAAATAAAATGTAGTATTAAAATTGCTTTCACCTGCTTTTTTTTTTTTTCTTTTTGGTGGGGTGACTAGAAATTTTAAATTATATACAGGGTTCTTATCTGTGGCTTCACTATATTTCTGGTGGAACATGCTGCATTTAACTACATAGGTTCCATTTTTCTTTGACAAATTAGGGAGGGGCTCAGAACTGTGAACCCCCTGCTTAGTGGGATATTTGCCTCTTATTCATTTCTTATCTCTTTCAGGGCAGAATTTACTTCCTGCCTTTTAATATAGTTATTTATACTATGTTGTATATCTACTCCTAAAATATAAAGTCCTGGAAGTAAGGCTCTGAGTTTTTGTCTTGCAATGCCAAGGAACAAAGGAAGAGAGCTTTCAGGTGGATAACAATCTCTTAGGCTTGATAGCCCTGCCAGCCTCTCCCTCCGCACAGGCTGTCCTTTCATCACCTGGAACAGAGCCCGGAATACCCCCCACAGGAGCACTCAGGGGTGGGCAAACTACAGTTTATGGCCAAATCCAACCCACCACCTCTTTTTGTAAATAAAGTTTTATTGGTACACAGTCCCATCCTTTCATTTACGTATTGGTGAGTAGTTGCTCCAGAGACCTATTGCCCTCAAATCCTAAAATATTTACTACCTGGACTTTTATAGAGAACATTTGCCAATCCTGAAGTAGCTGAGGCCACCATTTAGAGCTCATTCCTTCCTTCTGCCTCTTACATCTCAGGGAACAATTACACTAGACTGACATTAGAATCCGATGAAATAACAAACCTTTTAAAGCTATTAACAACACCAATTTGTTTCACATTGTGTTTCAAGGATGCTTACATTTTAATAATCACTTCTAGATTGAGAATCCAGGAATCCTTCTAACACTTTGTGATTATTCTCTATTTAAGATACTAGGGATGAGAAAAAACTTTGATATGTCCTCTATGTTGACACCAGCTGAGGCTTAGGGATTTCAGGATTTAAAGACTTATAATGGGCATGTGCAAAGCCGCCGTTATAATGACAGAACAGTCACCATGGAGAAAATGAAGGATGCTTACTTTCTGGGGAGTGAGCTCTTTAAAGCTACTTTACTATAGAATAAAGGGTGAAAAAAATCAATACAGATATCATGCCATTATTAATGTGGTCTGTCAATACAAGGCTATTTTTCATTTTTTATTTTATCCTGCACCAGTGGGTCATTCGAAAGTCATAGATAGTGAGGGAAATTCTTATTTTATTAAAGGGCATTTGTTTGTCTTGATATAATCAATTGACCTCAATTTTCCTAGATGTGGAAGATCGGGTAAAGTTAAAGTTATTCTTAAACAAGGCAAACTTTGCACCAAAGCTAACATGAAAAGACAAAGAAAAATTTACTCTTTACTGATGCTTTTGCAACTAACTCTCGTCAACGTTTCAAATATCCTCTTCACAGCAAACACCACTGTGACAGTACTGTGCATACACTTACATAAAATTGAGTCATAAAATAAGTAAACAGGATAGGAGGATTATAGAAATCTTCAATGATTTTTATCAAATTGTGCCACAAACCATTTTGTTCTGAGAAGGGTTTTTACAAAAGAACAAAATAGGAATTGGGATAGTTCACATAAATGTATTTACACTCCATTATTAGGAGCTTCTTATTTGCTCCACTGGAGAACTGGAACACATTTAGGGGAAATCAATTTTAAAAATCCAGTAAAGGTTTTGAAATATTCAAAGCAAATGTTAAGTGAAATCCTCTGTCCTGGTAAATATAACAGAGACTTATTTATTGTAAGATTCTAAGGAACTATGTTATCAAACAATGGTTCTCGAAGTTGGCTAAGCACAAAATGACCCATTTCTGTGCAAAAAGGAAAACACCGGTCTTCTATTTGAAAAACAAGAAAATTATTAAGCTTTAGTAATTTGAAACATTGATTGATAGTGACACCTTCATTCAGTCCTGCACTCTTCCTTACCAGACAAGTCATCATGAAGGAAAAGGGAGGGCTGTATAATGTGGAGGGATTACCAATTGCACCATTCATGCATCTGCCTTCTCCTATTGCAATACACTGGAGTTTATACGTATTTTGTAAATATATTTGTTTTCCTAGTCTGAGTATGTACACAGTCCACAGTACATTCTCAGTTGCAAATGATAAAAATAGAACTGAAACTACTTTGAGTAAACTGGTGGACTTCATTTGCTCACTAACCGGGAAATTTAAGGCTGGAACTGGCTTGAGTCTAATGTATGCCCTGAGAGTCTCACTCTCTATGTTCTCACATACTATAGACAAACTTTCTTTGCATGACCAGAAAGATGCTAATCAGCCCTGTACCTTACAGCTACCAATTCTAAAGAAAAAGGGGCCAAAAAGTTCCCACTTTCCATGTATCAAATCTAATGGAAGGAACCTTAATGACCCTAATTTGGTTAAAGCACTGTTGCTACCTATGAATTTCAGAATATATAAAAATAAAACATCTCAGGGGTGCCTGGGTGGCTCAGTTGGTTAAGAGTCTGCCTTCAGCTCAAGTCATGATCCCAAGGTCCTGGGATCGAGCTCCATGTCTGGCTTTCTGCTCAGTGGAGAGTCTGCTTCTCCCTCTCCTCTCAGTTTCTCTTTCTCTTGCTATCTCTGTCTCTCTCTCTCTCTCTCTCAAATAAATAAATAAAATCTTAAAAACAAAACAAAAAACATCTCAGTAGATTGCAGGAGGTATGTTAAAAATTGTTTAGTAAAAAATTCCAAATGAAAACGTTTTGCATATATTTATCTAGTAAGTAATCTAAGCTATAAACACATACAAAATTAGGAATTTGGGCACTGGGATTTACATATGCAAACTACTGAAGTAATATTGTTCTAATTACACTTTTTAATAGCATTCTGTAGAAAGATAGGAAAAACTAGTACCAACTTTCAGATATTCTCATGACCTCTATGAACTGATTGGGGATATTCTAACATGGGCACTGTTTGGTGAAATTATTTTTTAGGATTATTTAATTAGAACACACTACATGGATATTATATAATTAGTCTGTCCTAATTATGAATCTTCAATTAAAATTATTTTTCCTTTCTGGAATAAACAGAAAAAAAATGAAGAGTTGGAACTTAAAATATATTTTAGAAAATCTCTATAGTCCCTTCCAATTCTTAACATTCCATGTGCCTCTATGATTCATCTGCAAGACTGTTCCATAACTTTCCCTTCTTTTGCCTCCCATAATCCTGGTGAAGCTTTGAAGATTTAGGGTTTCAGACTAGTTGCATTTCCAAGTTCATTCTTCTAATGTAGAGTAAGGAAATACTTCCCAGGCTAAAATTTTCAACCAGTAAATACAAATCACTTTCTCTCTTTCCGAAACTGATTTTTAAAATGTTTCATTACATAAATCCCCTGGAGGGCCTTCACCGCATGCATTTACACAGGTATTTATGAGTAAAAAGCAGAAGATTCCACTTTTTATAATATATGAATTGAGAACTAGGTTTGTTGAGGTTTAATAGCCTCTTTTGGTCCATGTGAATGTCTAATACTTTGCTAAGCTGCTTCTGAGACATGAAAAATGTTAAGACAGTAAACCCTAAGAGTTATCATTGCAAGCAAAAAAAAAAAAAAGTTTCCTTTCTTTTTTATTTTATTTATTTTCTTGCTTTTTCTTGTATCTATACGAGATGATGATGGATTTTACCTAAACTTATAGAGGTAATAATTTCCCAATAAATGGAAGTCAAACCATTATGCTTACCCTTAAATATATACATGATGTATGCCAATTATATCTTAATAAAATTGGAGAAAAAAGATCTAGTACTATTGGAGCAAACTTTTTTCAAAATGAAACAACTATCAAGTTTGTTCAACATTCTCTAAGCTAACACAAATTGTATCATTTTAACTAGGGAGAAGCACATTCCATAGACAGCTTTTCTTCCAAACCACATTTAAATCATTTCTTGCATTAAAAAATGGAAGAAATTATAAAAACTTAGGTGGTTAATAGGCATATTTAGTTTATAAAGCATTGTTATTTAGCTCACATGCACATTCATTTCTATTAAAAAGTGGGGATGTTTCTTTCTTTCTTTTCTTCCCCTACTGATCATTCTAGTTCTTATGTTCCATAGAGAAAGAAAGGGGGGGGGTAATCAGAAGGGGGAATGAAACATGAGAGACTATGGACTATGAGAAACAAACTGAGGGCTACAGAGGGGAGGGGGGTGGGGGAATGGGATAGACTGGTGATGGGTAGTAAGGAGGGCACGTATTGCATGGTGCACTGGGTGTTATACACAACTAATGAATCATCGAGCCTTGCATCGAAAACCGGGGATGTACTGTATGGTGACTAACATAATATAATAAAAAATCATTATAAAAAAAAAAAAAAGTGGGGATGTTGTATTTTTTTTTTTCCTCAGCATTTTTTCTTTTGGGGGGATTTTGGTAAGGCATTTGGGCAGAGATATGTTCTTAAAGTAGTTATATGTAGCTATGAGGTTATTTCAAAATTCAAAACAATCACATATGTTTATAAACTCAAAACATTATTTTTAAAAATTTTATGAAACGTAAAACATGAAAAATACCCATGCAAAGACAATATTTCAAAATCCAGATGGATTAAAGAGCTACTTTTTTACAAAATTATAAGAATATTAAATGGAAGCAAAAAAGAATGTTTATTTTAGAATCTCTGGTTGGGAATGTCCTTTTTAGAAAAAATGCAAAAACATAGAATCATTAAAGACTGACATATTGATAATAATGTGGTGGGGGAAAATATACCTCAAACATTATTCCAAGATATGCAGTAACTGGAGAAAATTTTCAGCTCAACAAATGAATAAATTAATATATAAAGAGTTCATATGAATCAATAGAAAAATCCTTAAGATTTCTCATTTGAAAAAAAAGTATATAGGTGGGCAATTCATGAAAGCAGAAATTCAAATGACCAATACACATTTGAAAAGTTATTGCATCTTCTTTTAAGTTAGGAAAATTCTAACAAAAACAATGCAGTGCCATTTTCACATTAGATTGAAATAAGACAGATGGTACATAGCGCTGGAGAGGGTATAAGATAATGAACAGTCTCACACACTGATTATGTGAGTTTAACTTGGGACAGCCTTTGGAGAGCAATACAATCTGTCAAAATATCAGATGCACATGCTTTCAACCAATTAGTTTTTCTTGTGGAGATTTATCTTAAAAAATACTTGCACACATGTGACATAGTTTAAATTAGGAAAATGAAAACCTGAGAAAATTCTGTAAGTCATTCAGTATGGGAATAACTAGATAAAGTATGGCATGTCCACACTGGAGAATACACAGCACCTTTCAAATGATTAATATATATGTCTATCTGACTTGACATGGAAAGACGTATTTTGATATATTGTTACGCAGCAATAGCAAAATGTAGAACAATGTATTATAAAATAATTATCTTTAATTTTTAAAGATTTATTTATTTGTGTGAGAGAGAGAGCACAGGTACACAGGAGTCAGATGAGGGACAGAGAGGGAGGGGGAGAGAATCTCAAGCAGACTCCCTGCTGAGCACAGAGTCCCACCTGGGGCTCGATCTCACAGCTCTGAGACCTGAGATCATAACCTGAGCTGAAATCAAGAGTGGGTCATTTAACTGAGTGAGCTACCAGGCTCCCCTAAAATAATTATCTTTAAATTAATTTAAAAAAAACAAACAAACCACCACTCCTATAACTATTCTAGATTGTTATTTTTTAAACGTCTAGAAGGATCTGCAGTAAGGTGTTAATAGTGACAATGCCTAAGGAGGGAAAAACTTAAGTAGAGAAGAAATTATCATTTAAGTTACATGATTTTGCAATAGTTTGAATTTTTTTTTACTTTTTAAAAATTTTTATTTTATTTATCTTGTTTAATTTTTTTTTAAAGATTTTATTTATTTGAGAGAGAGAGAGAGCACACACAAGCAGGGGAAGGGGCAGAGGGAGAAGGAGAAGCAGACTCCCTGCTGAGCAGGGACCCCAACATAAGGCTCTATCCCAGGACCCTGAGATCATGACCTGAGCTGAAGGCAGACATTTAACTGACTGAGCCACCCAGGTGCCCTGCAACAGTTTGAATTTTAAACAAGTATGTTTTATTTTTGAAATAAAAGATAATATTTACAAAGTTTTTAAAATAATACTACAATTCACTGCCAGTTATAGTCACACATGCTTTTAAAATATAAGCAGATAAAAAAAGTAAAAAATATATATAAACAGATAAGAATAAATGAAACCATAATTAAAGGCAAGAATATTGCTTTATCAGGTGAATAGTCTCAATGCAAACACTAGTCCTCTTTGTTCTGAAACACTAAAGGCAATTTATTTCATTTTTCTAATTATCATAGTCACATATAAAATTGCAGGAGATAGGTAGAGGGTGATAAAGCTGTTTGTATGAACTCTAAAATGGGTCAATTAATCATTTCCCCAAATCTTGAATAATTTTTAACTTTTTCATAGATGGCAGACCTCCATCATTTTTTTTTCCAGCCTTTCCATTCTAAGATTGTAAAATAATATTAAGACAAACATACATAGTCCCCATTACACGTCAAAAGTCAGACACTGAGTAAATATTTGAGGGCATAGTCTAACAAAACTATTTTAGGCATCTGTTATGACGCCTACTACAGATCTGTCTGACATAACACTAGTAAATTCTTACATTGTAAGGTGTGATCAAGGGTTCTTTGAGAAAAGATTCTATCCCTTTTGCCCCCCAAAAATTACCAGATGAAGGTCAAAATATCTTTAAAAGGGACAAAACTGCTTATTTTAAATTAGAGCTAAGGCACTACACACATTAAATTTCCACTAAAATGCAATCGGCTGAAATATCTCCATCTATTTCTGTATTCACATCAATATCTATCTATATCTATGCCTATCTAGATAAATATCATATATTTTCTAATATTTTATATCTATCTATTTAAGTTTTCCATTGCTGCTGTAACAGAGTACCACAAATTTAGTGGCTTAAACATCACAAACTTATTATAAAGTTCTGCCGGTTGGAAGTCTTTATTTCATGGGGATAGAGTTAAAGTGTTGACAGGGCTGTATTCCTTTCTGATAGCTCTAGAGGAAAATCTGTTTCCCTGCCTTTTGAGTTTCTAGAGGTCACCTACATTCCTTAGCTTGCAGATCTCTTCCTCCTTCTTCAAAGCCAACTATATCCCAATTTCTGTGCTCCTTCTTCAGCCTTACACTTTTCTCTGACTGCAGCTGGAAGTGTGGAAAGCCTTAGCCCATTTGTGGTGGAAAGGGAGGGTACTGAATGGATGACGGGTGGGAATATAGGAGGAACTAGCCCACACAAGTCAGCAAGGCAGGGAAACGGAGTAGAAAGATC
The DNA here is from genome assembly GCF_017311325.1 of Ursus maritimus. Taxonomy (NCBI): domain Eukaryota; kingdom Metazoa; phylum Chordata; class Mammalia; order Carnivora; family Ursidae; genus Ursus; species Ursus maritimus. Next base: position 19,781,300 of record NW_024424119.1, read on the forward strand.
AACTTTTGCAACTGCACACGGTACTGCCTAAAACACGTACTGTTTGTCAGTCAGAATGGAATATAAAAGACTATTTCAAGGAGGGCAATTATTTTTTTTTCAATCAAGTTCTGCACACGTGTTTGGTAAAGGGTGAGACAGAAGATATTTTAGGTTTTGTGGGCCAGATCATCTCTGTTGCAACTGCTTACCACTGCCAGTTAAGCCTGCATGCAGCCATAGACAAGAGGTAAATGGATGGGCACAGTGGAGTGCTGATGGACACACTGGATACTTACTGTTACTCAAATTTGAATTCCATATCATTTTTATATGTTAAAATTTTATTATCTTTTGAATTTATTTTTCACAATTTATAAACATAAAAAAATATTCTTAGCTCATGAGCCATTCAAAAAGAGCCAGTGGGCCAGATTTGGCTTTAGTTTGCTGATACCTGGACTAGACCACTTATAATGAGTGGGAATGCTTCTCTTAGCCATTATTTCAGATTTCTAGGGTATGGTCAAAGAGATCACATGATATCTTGAAAGCCTGTATGTCCTGATAGCTATTCCATTCTTTAAAAAGTTGCATCAGAAGCTATTTGTCTTTTGGAGGGATATATGTACAAGGATATCAATGATGAAATCAGTTTTTATTTTAAAAAAATTTTTTAAAGCTTTTATTTATTTATTTATTTATTTATTTATTTATTTGACACGGAGAGAGAGAGAGCGCACACAAGCAGGGGGAGCCCCAGGGAGAGGGAGAAGCAGGCTCCCCGCCAAGCAGGGAGCCCAATGCGGGACTCGAGCCCAGGACCCTGGGATCATGACCTGAGCTGAAGGCAGATGCTTAACCAACTGAGCCACCCAGGCACCCCATGAAATCAGTTTTTAATCACAGATTATAGAAATTAAAGCCAATATTTATGTTTTCTCAGCAGAATAAATATGTCCTTATTATGGAAGTCTAAATCAAGAACTCTTTATTTAATTAGTGAAAGTTATGGTTAATAACAAATGCTAAAAGGTATAAATTTCTTAATTTCTTAAGTTCTTTTTAAAGAATTTCCTTACAGTGGAAGAACATAAACAAAAAACTCTGCCTATGGTGCTTCTGTACAAGGGAAATAGATAAGTTCTTTTCACCTTATTCCAACAACACCCCCGACTCCAGTATTTGTCAAAGAGGAGGTCATGAGTGAATGGGAATCTGATGAACATCTATGAATTCAGGTGAGCTGCTAAAAAGTGACTTACAAACAAAATGTGTAAGCTTTAAAGAGGCAGCCAGATTTCATTTGTTATGTGGGTAGAGACACATATCAGTGAAATCACTGTTAATGTAAATTAATTTACACCTCAAGTCTGTCAGGCCAGTTGAAATCAGGATATGATAGAAATATACAGGACATATAAAAGGCCTTCGCCAATGAAAGTGATTTGCTTCTCCCATTATGATGTTAGTCTAATTACCTTCCTGGGCACATATTTTAATGGTGAAGTCAGGGCTTTAACTCAACTAGAGTCAACTCTACCTTGAGCTTCAAAAAGAGCAGATCCAGGGGCGCCTGGGTGGCACAGCGGTTAAGCGTCTGCCTTCAGCTCAGGGCGTGATCCGGGTGTCAGGGGATCGAGCCCCACATCAGGCTCCTCCACTATGAGCCTGCTTCTTCCTCTCCCACTCCCCCTGCTTGTGTTCCCTCTCTCGCTGGCTGTCTCTATCTCTGTCAAATAAATAAATAAAATCTTAAAAAAAAAAAAAAAGAGCAGATCCAAAAGGACTGAGCTATTTTGGTAGGGGTTACAGAAAATTCTACCAGCCTCCAACCCTACAGGTTCCTCACATAGCTTATTCAACATTGACCAAGAATGACTTCAAGTGATATCAATCAGAACTTTGCCTTTCATCTTTTTGTGTGTGGCAAAAGAGAAATTAAAGGAGGATATTTTAATTCTTTACATATTCTTCATGGGGCAAACCCATCTGCCAGGTGGTAGAAGGCAGAAAGGAAGAAAGATGAAGTGTCAAGAGGAATTCAGGGATGCTCACCCCTAGAACATCTCAATAATTTGATTTGGCTACTTCTTAGAATTGCTGTGGGTAATTTAATGCCATGTACATTGTTGCATTCACTTAATATTTTAAAGATGATTTAACTGCTGCATCTCAATCCGATGAGAAACCAGGACCTAAAGGACTCAGCTAACACCTCTTGTATCTATGCATTTGTGATCAACAGATCTCAACTTCATAATTCAAAGTATCTGTTCAGTGTAGCAGAAAAAGGGCTACATTGTAAGCTTCAAGAGGGCAGCAACCCTGTCTGTCTTCATAATCATTTGATATCTACTGGCCTGCACATTTCCTGACACATTGAGGTACTCAAGAAATAGTTTCTGAATAATGATAAATCATTGATTCCATCCTATACAGAACTATTATAAATTATTAACAAAATCTCATATTAAAAAGGCCAAGTATTCTAACAGGTGATTTGTAAAAGATATACAAGTGGCTAATAAATAAAAATATAAAAATAAAAATAAATCAACTAATGGCATTGTGTTTTGCCCATCAGATTGGTATTTTGAAAATATGGGAATTACGCAGTATTGGTGAGGTATACGAAAACAGACATTCTTCGGGCACTTTTTGGAAGCATAAATTGTTATAACTTTTCTGGAGGGGATTTTTACCAATGCATCAAAATAAAAATGAAAAATGAAAAAACCTACTTCACTAGCAACATGGATGAATTATGGAAACATGTTGGGCAAAAAAAAAAAAAAAAAAAAGGCAAGAAAACCCACCCCAAACAAAAAAAACCCAAATAAGACAAGCAGAAAAGAATGCACACTGTTATGACTCCATTCATGTAAAGTTCAAAACAGGTAAAACTAATCTATGGTCTTAAGCATCAGGCTAGACGTTGCATTTGGGGAGGGGGTGACGAATTGGGAGGGGTCGTGAGAGGGGCTACTGGAGTGTTAGTCATGTTCTATTTCTTTATCCAGTTGTGTTTACATGGTGTGTTCAATTTGTGAAAGCTCATCAAGCTATACACTCATGATTTTTGCATTTTTCTACATGTATGTTGTACCTCAATAAAAGTTTATTTAAAAAAAAATAAAGCTCAAAGATTTCTCCACAATTGGAAAAAACAAATAGTGGATGTAAAACTACAGTCTTGTACTTCCCAAAATATATGGTTTCTAATAAGGCAAAGATTCGCAAAGTTTGTGTAGTTGTGCATACAGTTGTACACACACACGCATAGGCAAGTCTTTTCTGAATAGGTTCCACTCAGTGTTGGTCCCTTCGGCCTTGAGTTATATCTGACCCACATCAGCTGTTACCAGAACAGATTGAAGTGATGTGTCTCAAGGTGACAGAAGATGGCTGAGGTCATCACTTTACAAAGGCCCTTAAGTAATCAGCCACCAGAACTGCCACAATGCATTACTGAAATTGCCAGGCGTCTTTGCACGTCATGTGTATGAGAAGCACACAGAAGTGAAATCCCTCCGGCCATAAACAACCCTTGCACGTGTAGAAATGTACCCCTTTGTCCTATTATTGGCCTAAATGAAAATAGACAGAACTGGAAACAAACGCATCGCTTTTAGCGGCATGGACACGGTGCAATCATCAGAACTTGACAGTCCACCAGTCTGTCATCCAGTCCAGAAACAAAGAATAGAACTAAGGATCAAATCACCTCCCCTTGCATGAATATTTTTTTCTAATTGAGTGGAATTTTTGGAGATTTGTTAACTATATAGGTCTCGAACTTCTTATATTTTTAAAGTTTCCTCTTTCAAAATCAGATCCAAAAGCTACTTTCATCACTTAATTATGAATGCAAACTAGGCCAATCCTGACATATAATAGATTTTTTTCTAAAAAATCTGACATTTTTCTAAAAAATGTGACAATTGTCCACATAAGAGACACTTTTCATTCATTATGTCTAGGAACATGATATTTATGAATCTCCCACTTTTTGTTTTAATAGTGTATTAGCCATGGCACGAATATTAAGTGAAAAGTGAGTCTTTGCAATTAGGAAAGAGAGTTATAGAATTTCACTAATAACATAGTACAATTGCCCTTTTTACATTTCTGTTAAAGACAGAAATAAGAGTGGTAAGTTCAAATAATAGTATATGAATTTTATACAAAATGATAGTAGCATACAAAGGCTCTGCCCATATCTTCATATTTTTCTCCTTTTCTCACCAGTTTACTCTAATATATATTTCTAACAATTATTCATGAAGTCATTTAAAGTCCAGGAGTTACTCATATATGTTCTCACCAATAAAGTTCCTCCCTGTATTTTGACCCTGTAAGGACAAACCCATCCCTGTTTTCATCTTCATATTTTTTCATTTCCATAATTACAACCTTACATAAAACTTTGATTAGAACAAGGATTGTAATTTTAATAGGACATTGCATTTCATATTAACTAAGGTTAACTGAGACAAAAATCTATTCACCCTTTTCCCTCTTATATCCTTTCAATTGCTTCTTGCATTGTGTTCTTTCACAAGTGGAGGGGGGAAAAAGGTATGGTATAATACACTCATTAAGAAGATTTCTCTGGTGATGAAATTGGGGTTTTGAAGTTAAAGCCTTTCCCAAGTAAAAGAGGATGATCTTTGAGTTAATGAAGCTTCCAGATGGTGTTAGTGGCAATCTAATAAGTAGCATAAGAACTCAGATTTTGAATCAGATAAAATTGGCCTTAAATCCAATAGCAACCATTTCGGTGACTTTGGGCAAGTTAGCCATTTCCAAATTGACAGGGCTAAAACAGAACTCTTCTCCCATTCCCAAACTCGTGTTCCTCTGTTTCCCCCATGTCAACGGGGGGGGGGTACTGCCACCCACCCAGTAATCAAGCCAAAAATCTGAGTTATCCTTGATGTTTCTACCCTTCATCACACATTTGATCATGAGTATCTCCAATATGTCTTCCCTTTCTCCCATCACTTTCCACACCCAAACCACCATCAGATGGCTTGAATCACTGCAAGAACTTCCTAACTTCCTCTCATACAATTCATTCTACACATGGCATCAGTGTTCTTTTTAAAATTTAAATCAAGTCATTTACTCCCCTGCTTATAACCTTCTAATGACTCCCCATTACAAGCTGAATATTCAAATCCCTTAAGCAGGCTTACAAAGCTCTCTATGATCTCACCCTATTTACATCTTTAATATCCTTCTATAACGTTCTCTTCCTTACCCATTCTGATCCAGTCACATTGGCTCCATCTATAATATTCTTCTTTTTGTCTCTCAGCTCATATCTTAAACGTCACCTTTTCCTTGACCACTCTAAAGGAGATACCAAGTTACTCAAAATCATATCACCCTACATTACTTTTTTCTGTTTTATTCACTTCTCTACTTTCTGTACCTGGCACATAAAATATGTCCCTTAGGTATCTTTTGAAAAATGAATAAACTTAAGGAAAGTGACTTTGTTACTGTAAAATGCAGATAATTCATCTTTCGGGATTGAAATAGAAGTTAAATGGGACAAGATATGTACAGTGTTTAGCACAGTGCCTGAGGCAAAGTGAGGCTTCATAAATGATAGTAGCTATTGGTGTTGTTTTTCTTAAAATAGGGGCTGTAATAGGGACTTGCAAATGACTTTCTAGTTAAGCAATAATATCTCTCCCAACTGTAAGAGGTTCCGATTTTCTATTTTCAGTGGCAATTATTAAAACGTAGCACTTTTATATAAATGGTCAGTGAACAAATGACTCTGCATTTTAAGCAAACCTATTGCTGATGTTTATAAAAGACCTTTATTCTTTCCTTTCCTTATCATCCTGAGATTCTAAACACATCCAGATGTGACTTTCCCATGCATCAGAAGGAAGAAAGAAAAGATAAACTGGGAGGATTTATGAAAATAAAGAGGCAGGTTGGGGAGTCAAAGAGACGTAGATTCACACTTGGTCTCTACCACTTGCTAATCAGCCTCCAACAGAGCCTTAATTTCCTCCCAATACTTCTTTACAGACTTACTGAGAAGGAAAATAAGATACTGAATGTAATTTACCTAGCACGATGGTTTGGCATGTGACTGATGTTCAAGTAATAATACTTTCTCCCCGTGTGTTTCACTGAGGAACAGCCCTGGAAGCCGCATGCCGACCTCTGTCCTTGAGTTAGTATGTGAGCTTACGCTGACTTTATTGTTGCTTATGCTTTCATTTATTTCTTCACCTTGTCCCTGAGGGTGCCAATGTGGTCCTACCATCTATTAGATATTATCGCATAGATCCGTTTTATTGGTGCTATTTGCAAATACACACCTTTGACACTTACTTTGAAGATACAAAGCCAAAATGAACGATAAAATACATAACATTGGCTTCTAGGAACTATCAAATCATTAAAAAACAAAACAAAACAAAAAACAAGGTGTTGCTTGTAGTTTGGTTTTTTAAAGAAAAAAACGCACTTGTTTCTACAAACTGCAACGAAAACTGGAAAACAGAATACTGCCTAGGATCCTGAGGAATCTGAACTTGAATTATTGCTGTGGTCCATTAAACTCACTCTCAAAACTTTAATATGTTTCTGCTTCAGAGAGCTGTCCATGTACAGGCATATAACCACACTATTACAATGCCCAAAGAGCAAATTGCTTGACTCAGCTGCAGCAATGGTCTTTCCACTGAGAAAGTTTGCAGAGTTTCAACAGCCCTAAGTGTTGCATTCTCCTAAGTGAGGTAAATGCTCTCTTTGCATTGTTTTCTTCCCAGGTGATTCAAGCTGCAAGGTAGATGGCTAGGACTCAAATGCTGGAAAATAGAGGAAAGTAAACTGTGTCATTTCTCTAGGTTTTAGTCAAAATGTGTTCATCAGAGGCAGAGTTAAAATAATAGTCCAAACAATAATTTGAAAAAGCACTGTTTTCCCAGCTACTCCTGCTCAGCAACTGAGGTTCCATTATCTCCTTTCCTCCTTTCAATTTGAAGCATTTTTATGCTTCAGATCTTCTTGAGCATATCACCACTCAGCTCTAATGCATAAGGCACAGGAATTTATATTGAAAATGATGTGCACAACAACACATAGCTCCTAGAGGACCTAAGGAAGTGGTTGCAGTTTGTAACGTAGCATCGATCAATTTTTAAGGCAGGGACCAAAGTTTTCTTTTTTCTTTCCCCCCCCCACCCCCAACCAACTTTATTGAGAAATAATTGATAAATATAATTGTATCTACTTAATGTACACAGTGTGACGATTTGCTGTGCATACACACTGTGGAATGATGACCAAGATCAAAATAATTAACATATCCATCACCTCACCCTTTTGTCTGTGTGTGGTGAGAAAGCTTAACATCTACTTTCAGCAAGTTTCAAGTATAAAACACAGTATTATTACCCACAGTCATCATGGTGTACATTAGATTTTCAGAACTTACTCTTCTTTTTTTTTTTTTAAACATTTTATTTATTTATTTGACAGAGAGACAGCCAACGAAAGAGGGAACACAAGCAGGGGGAGTGGAAGAGGAAGAAGCAGGCTCCCAGCAGAGCAGGGAGCCTGATGTGGGGCTCGATCCCAGGACCCTGGGATCAGGCCCTGAGCCAAAGGCAGACACTCAATGACTGAGCCACTCAGGCACCCCAGAGCTTACTCTTCATATAACTGAAAGCTTGTGTCCTTTGACTTACACCTCCTCTCCCCGCAAAGTAGGGAGAACAGAGAATAGAGAGCAGGGAGAACAGAGCAGGGAAAAGAGAGACATAAGTGATGTTTATAGCCAATTCTAGGTAATTTTTAGTTACAAATATAAGACCAACTGGAATGTAAACTGCAATGTTTCTAAAAATTCATTTGGATATATCTGTCAAGAACTTTTAAGATTGTTCAAGCTCTATTACTAGCATTTAAAAGATGCAGAAAGTTAGACAATGCTCGAAACAAAAATATCCTACGTCAGGAATACTTTTAATTATGTAACATAAAAATGCAGGTATTTATACCAATTTGAAAGAGAATATATAAAGCCCCAATGGTGATTACCACTGGGTATAGAATAATGAGGGGTTTAATTATTTTAGTCAAATTTATTGAATTATAATGAACATAAAATAAGAGTGCATCTAAGGTGTACCTTTCAATGACTTGTGACAAAGATAACCATACCATAATCAAGATATAGGACATTTCTGTCATTCCAAAAAGTTCTTTTCTACCCCGCTGCAACAACCCTAACCCCAAATGTCACCAGGAAACACTGATTTGTTTTTTTGTCACTATAGATTAGTCCTACGTTTTCTAGAATTGTATATAAATAGTATAGAACTTTGATATGTATATTTTCTAGAATTCTATATAAATAGTTTAGACTCTTTTATATATGGATTCTTTCACCTATCACATTTCTGGGAGGTATCGATGTTACTGGGCTTCTTGCACGGCTTTCTTTCATTGAACATTTCCGGGATTTATCAATTCTGTTGCATATATTAGTAGTTTCTTCCTTTTTGTTGTTGAGTAGTATTCTATTGTGTGGTTACACTACCATTTGTTTATCCGTTTACCTACTGATGAACATTTGGGTTGTTGCCAGTTTTTGAAAATTATGAAGGAGGCTGATAAGAACATTTATGTATAAGTTCTTATGTGGATATATGTTTTCATTTTTTCTTGGATAAATACCAAGAAGGAAAATTCTATCTCAGTGTGTATTTGGCTATAAACAAACAAACAAACAGTCAACTATCTTCAAAGTGGGGGTAATAGTTGAGAATTCTGCTTGCTTCACAAATGTCAACATTTGGAATTGTCAGGCTTTTACATTTTAACCATTTTAGTTTTATGAAGCAGCATCTCATTAGATTTTCATTTCTCATTTCCCTGATGACTAACGATATTGAGTACCTTCATATGCTTATTAGTCATTATCTTTTTTGTGTGAAGTGTCTGTTCAAATATTTTGCATATATTCTTTTAAATTGAGCTACTGACTTCTTATTGTTGAGTTGTAAGTGTCCTTTACATATTCTGAATACAAGATATAAGTAGTATATTTTTTTTCATTTTGTGGCTTGCATTTTCATTTTCCTAACAAAGTATTATGAAGAGTAGAAATTTTTCATTTTGATGAAGCCCAACGTATTAATTTGTTTCTTTCCTGATGTATGCTTTGGGTGTCCTGTCTAAAAAACTTCACCTACTCCAAGGTCATGATGATTTTCTTGCACAATCCACTTTAATTTCTGTAAATAGTACAAGCTAAAGTTTAGGTTCATTATTTTCTATAGATACCTAGTTCCAGCATCATTAGTTGAAAAACTTTACTTCTCTATTGATTTATTTTGGCACTCTTGTCAATAATCAATGGCCATTTATGGATTGGTCTCATGACACTATCACACTGTCTTTTCAGTATTTTTTTTCTTTCTGTGCTCTAATTTCTTTTCTTTCTGTGCTCTAATTTAGTTTCTAATAGCATTCATTCAAGTTCATTGATTTTTCTTTTTCGTAATATATTCTCTGATCTGAATTCCACCCAGTAAACTATTTTTCACTTGAAATATTGCATATGTCTTCCATTTATCTCCTCATTATTTTCTGTTTTTGTTTTGTAAGTCTTGAGCATATTTATACTAGTTGTTTTAAAGTCCTTATTTATTAATCTCATCATTTCTGTCATTTACAAATCTGTGTCTAGTGGCTGATGATTTTTCTCCTGATTATAGGTCACATTCTTTTACTTATTTTCATTTCTAGTAGTATTTGAATTCTGAGTTTTCTTGTCTTCGTTTAAAAAGTATTGATCTTTGTTTTGGCAGACAAGTAAGTAACCCTTGGATTACTCTCTCTTTTCAAGGCTGACAAGTACAGTAGCCTTTACGGTAGTTACAGCTTGGCCCTTCTACTAAGGTAAGACATTTCTATAGTCTCTACAGAATGTTCTGGGTGTTTATGAAGTTCTCCCTACTCTGGCTAGAGAGTTCTGATACCTCCCAGTCCTGAACAAACTCAGGGATCATTCACCTAACAGCTCTCCAATGGATCTTTGCCCTGCAGAGTTTTGCTAGACATATGCATAGTTGAGTCTCCGGCAACAGTCTCAGTGGAACCCTTGTGTAGATTTTTGGATCTCTTTCTGGACTTACCTCCTACTCTGCAAATTCCATCTGCCTTATCTCCCTATATTTTAATCTCGGCCTTCTCAAATGATCAGTGCTTCCCTTATGTTCTCCCTCCCTGCATTATAATCTGGAAAATGCCTCTAGGCAGAAATCTAGGATGATTTTAGGTCTCATTTTGTTTGTTTTCATTCTCTTCTGAATCACAGCCTTGTGCTGCCTACTGCCTAATGACTATAATCAAATGTTTCATATATTTTGCCCATTTTTTTCTCACTAGTTAAGGTAGGGTAGTCAAGTCTAGCTCCAATTACATTAATATGACAAGAATTGGGAGTTCCTAATTATATTTATACATATATATGTGTCTCATTTTTCAAAATTGTCCATCAAGTACATAAAACAATCTTATAATTGAAAAACATACACACACAAAAACTACTGATCTTTCTGCATCTTGACCCAAAATGATGGCACTGTAAGCTACTCTTAAATTAAAATACCATATATTTTGTTCCTCCTATTGTTGTTAGGCACTAGAAATTTTGACCTTGGAGAGATATGTTTTTAAATTTTATACAACTATGATAGATTTTTAAAAAGTTTTTTAGCCAAACTTACTAGTGTGGTTAAAATAATTCTTGCCTGCTCTTTGTTCCCATCTCAATAATGCCATTCTTCATGGTTGTAGTGTGAGTTTTTATTTGTGGAGTTATGAAAAATGCAAGCTGGGCACCCAAGCAGAAAAAGAATGTTGTCTCTGAAGCCAAATCCCCAGTGTACAGAGGAATCATCTCCAAACCATGCATCAGGTTTCAGTACAATTCATAGCTACTGACATTTTATAGACCGGGAAGATCCAAGCTTAACTAGCATAGAAAAAGTAATACATTTCCTTCCTTTTGTAGAAAGCTGCATATAATATATCTTTGAAGACAGGATTGAGATTATCACCATGTTCTTCTATGGATAAATATGGGAGTTCAGCTTCTGAGGCTGTGGCATAGTTTGCAGGCAATAAATTCACATAATGGTAAAAAAATGCTACTTGTAGAGAAAAAACACTGGCGGTGTGTATTTCAGTTCAGTGCCCTATAGTGTGCTGATTTACAGAGATGACTTCTTATTACCTTATACTTTGCAAACTCATATTTCCTGTCCTGTACAGTAGCTGATCCTCCAAGGGTGAGGTGTGTGTGTGTGGGTGTGGGTGTGGGTGTGTGTGTGTGTGTTGGGGGCGAGGGGGGGCGGGGGGTGGAGGGTAGGGTGCAAAACACATGCATTGGTTTGAAATGTGATTGATGTTTAATGACAGGGGTAAGAAAAATGAATGTTTCTCTACCTTATTCCCTTGGTACCCTGTCTTCTGATTTCTGCCTTCATAAACTCTGCTCAATATTTTATTTCTGCACAATGAAGTTTGTCTCAATAAAATTAGTTCCTGCAATTAGCTTCTTCAGCAACGATGAGCCAGCAGTAATGTGATGATTTTATACTAATAGCTGAAAGTGTGGTATCAGCTAATACCTCTTTCCAAAGGTGCTAGTGTATGTAGATCCTTAACTAGCTCATCAGGTCAGTGGATAAATCTTTGCAGATTTCCAGAGCCTGAATAGATTTACCACTCATAAAAGCATAGGTCCATTACCTTATTTTATACAATAAGTAGCATTTATCGAACACTGACTATGTAGCAGGCATTATACTAATGTTTTACATATACTCTATTTCACTGTTTAAAGAACCTTTCAAGCAATCCCAAAACTAAACTTGTATGAGACCGTAAGAGGCCACTGTGTGAGTATTTGGGTTAGGAGTGTGGGTAGCACTTCTGACATGGGAGCAAGCAAGTAGGTGATACCCAGCACCTGTTCAAAACCCAATCAATTTTGCAGCCATCTTGAAAATCGATGGGGGCTTCTTGACAGTTTTCAGCCTACAGAAAATGAATGATAAATGGTGCTGAGGTATTTGACAATATCCTTTGTTAAATTTGCTTTCATCGCTGGAGCAGAATAAACAATTTCCTTTCCTCTTCCCTCTTCTTTCCTGCCTTCTCCTTTGCACCAAAAACTTAATCTTTGCCTAGTTAAATGTTTTTCTGCTTTAAGGGAAAGGAGGTGAGTTCTCTTGGTGGTGTGCATGGGTTGCTCCAAGTTAGAGTCCACATTTGGCCTTTTTAACATTATTTCTATTTATAGCCAAACACCTAATAAAAAAGGAGAAATAAAATCTAATGTCATTTGTCACACACAAATCTAAGAAATGCTGTTTGCTGGGCTGGAACATAAAAATAAATAAAATGTAGATTTTGTCCTCAGGATGCTTCCAATTTGGCAGATGGCAACAGTAGGTTAAAATATAAAACTAACTATAACTTAGAGAAAAATGTGAGAAAACTATATACATGGTCTCAAGAAAAAGAAATAAAAATATGAAAACTTCCTGCTGGCGAATTTGGAAGCTCTTCAGAATTGCATTTGAAACAAACCTTACAAAGAACATAGTAAGTTAACTAGTGGAACGCATGAGAGAAAGTATATCAGATGGAGAGAATGGTGTGAACAAATAAACAGAGAAAGGAAATTGGAAGACATTTTCTTCTAACTTAGAAAGCTTTCTGAGTCCAGTATTCAAATGAATGTATCAGCAAGTTTTTCACATTTATATTGTATGTTTTAACTCTATTCTGATTGGTTCGTCTTGTTTTCTATTATTAATTCTTCTAAGTAGTCCTAACAAGTTAGTCCTCACTTGGCAGACACACTCAACAAATTGTTCAGTCTGAGAATAATTTAATTGTTTGTCATTATCAAGTTTTTGTTCATAACTTTCTGTATACAAGGCCCTCCATTTGCTATATTTATGGAAATAACAGACACATACAAGTAAAGCTCCTGAGCCAGGAAAACCCGTAAATACCATCAGTATCTATCAAACCGTTAACCAGATTTTTCTGTTCTACTCTTAATGTATGGTGAGGCTTCTAATGTGCTCACAACTAATCCTGAACCACTAAACAATGGTTACTTACTTATACAGATGAAGCTTGCAAAGATATTTGAAAGATGTTAGTTTTTTGGTTTGTTTTTTGTTTGTTTTTAAAGATTTTTATTCATTTGAGAGAGAGAGAGTGTGTGTGAGAGAGATAGAACAGGAGTAGGGGGGAGAGGCAGAGGGAGAAGCAGAAAGCCCCACTGAGCAGGAAATCCAATGTGGGACTCGATCCTAGGATCTTGGGATCATTACCTGAGCCGAAGACAGACGCTAAACCGACTGAGCCACCCAGGTGCCCTGAAAGATACTAGTTAATTAAATGGCTGTAATCACCAAAAATGCACTTTAAAATATCATGTTTAGATCTACAAATGCTGACAGTGTACAGGCCACTTACAGTAACCCTCAGAACCAAAACAGTATTCATAAGATTTTGGTGCACATTAAGGGGAAAAAAAAAGCAGCCTTTCATGGATGGTGTAAAATATTCACCTCTTTAGAATGCATGGCTGGTTTTGATACTATATTCCTGTTAGAAAAGAGAGGACCATTGGGGAAAACTGGGTGAAGGGTATAAGACACCTCTCTGTTTTATTTTGCAACAGTCTGATAATCAATAATTATTTCAAAATAAAAAGTTAAAAAGATGCATTACTGATCCTCCCAGAATCAATGCTAAATTTAACTGAAGAAAAGAGATTGTGCTTAAGAGAGAACTAAAACCCCGTGATGTTCTTCTTCCCTCACCTTTTCATCCAAAAGAAATACTAGTTTCTGAAAGCAGGAAAGTAGGGGACAGAATACTGATTCCTTTCATTCCCTGTGGTTGAGTATATTATCTGAACTGCTTACTGCACATCCCAGGGGAGAGTTATTTCTTGCTAGCTTTATTCCTGTGGCAGCATCTTAAGAACACTGCTTACTTTTCTCCTTCATGAGAGTGCTTGGGCTATTCTCTGAAGAGTTTACGCTCGATGGCAAGGGCAAAGTGACTGGCAAAGGCTAGGCTTCTGGCCAGCCTGCAGAGCTAGAATGTAAAAACAATGTGCCCTCCTAAAGACAGGTAAGCCACTTGTATGACCTCAGAGTTCTTCATTTTTCACTTCAAAATTCCAGGGTCTATCATGCTCAATGAAGTTCCCAGTGTACCACCTGCAGAGAGCTGGCTCATTTCTTACTCACATCTCAAAGATGCAATTATGCCCGTACTGCATTTGCACCTTAGATCTTGATCCTCAGCTGTAGCTAGGAATTACGGAGACACTAGATTTGGCGGGCTGGCTGGAACTCTTACCAAGTTTGGCAATTTTGTAGCCATGTGCTTTCAAGGGGCTTTTCCTGCCTGTTTCTCCTGAGTATTTCTGGGAGTTATATCAAGTTTCAGGTGGTGAAGAGCTAATTATCAATGCATGTCACCATTCTAAAAAGCATATAATCATTATATATAATACTTTGATAAGTGAGAAAAATATATTAAATTACACCAAACTGTGTTTTCACAGATGGCACCAGATTGACCCATACTTTTACCTCATCTTCTCTGTGAGGAAGAAACACATTTGCTGCTTGAGATGCCACCTCAGGGTGAGGGGAAGTCGAGGGGCAAATACCCTGGCTTTTCCCTTCCTTCTGTCTTCTAATTTCTTGTGGGTATCTGCCATTAGCTCAGCCCACTATCACAATTAACAAACAGATGCATGGATCAATGAATAATGCATGGTTGTATGATAGAATATATTAATATCCACCATTCCACAATCACTGTACACTTTCTGAATAACAGAAGGAACACAATTCATCCCTGGTGTCTGGAAAAGTCAGATAAGAAGGCAAAAAAAAAAAGAAGCACAATAAAGTAGAAGTCACAGCCCCAAGTTGCAAATGGTATACAAAGGCCTCATAACCTCCTAATGACATAGTTTCTAATTATTTGAAACCATTAAGTCATTATTTCTACTGATACAATTAAGAAATTTAAAATACCTGGTAAAGACCAACATATGGATATTGGCACTCTTCTAAACAAATGGTTATTATCTTTCTGAGCTTTAATCATGGGGGGGGGTTGTGTGTGCATGTGTGTATCCATGTGCTCATGTGTTTGCTTTCTTATCATCACATAACCATTTTATTCCTTGCCTTCTTGCAGGTAATCACCTTCAGTATGTCCCAACAACATTAGGTATATTTCTTAGTTACTGCTTTGATGGTGCTTCCTCAGCTACAGTTGATTGTATAGAAACCTATTATCTATAATATTTCATAATAGTATTTTATAAATTTTATATGTTACTTTTATAATAGATATTTATACTCTAAAATATAACATATAATACTATATATTAAATATTTTAATTGTAGAAAACATTTAGACTTACCAGAAAAACATGGGGAAAAAAACAAAACAAAACAAAGCATGTAGACATTATACAACATTCAGAATAGATGTACTTACATTTCATATTATGGCTATAATAAAGTCAGTTTATTTATTATTTGTTTATTTACTTATTAGAGAGAGAGAGAATGGGGGGAGGAGCAGAGGGAGAGAATCTTAACCAGATTCCAAGCTGAGTGGGGCATCTGATGTGGGGCTTGATCCCATGTCTCATGAGCCAAAATCAAGAGTTGGAGGCTTAACCAACTGAGCCACCCAGGTGCCCAAAGTCAGTTTCAAAACTCTATTTCATTCTGCTGTAAAGGATGCTCCATAATATGGGAAATGGGACCCTTCAAACAAGGGTTTTGGCAGAAATCCATAGCATTCTAACTTTAATCCATTAACAACTGAAACAGACTATGAGAGTAATGTTACTAAACAATAAATGGGAATGAATACACAAACAGTTGTAATTTATTCAATCCCTACTATGTGCCTTTCTTTTCTTTTGCTGTGGAGTGCACATATTTATTTTGATGGGTTAAGCAATGAAACTAAAATATAAAACTACTGAGATGTGGAGTATCTAATTTTTGGATTGGGGTACTAGCAGTTTACCAGTAAGAAAACTGATATCCAGGGGCGCCTGGGTGGCACAGCGGTTAAGCGTCTGCCTTGGCTCAGGGAGTGATCCCGGTGTTATGGGATCGAGCCCCACATCAGGCTCTTCCGCTATGAGCCTGCTTCTTCCTCTCCCACTCCCCCTGCTTGTGTTCCCTCTTTCGCTGGCTGTCTCTATCTCTATCGAATAAATAAATAAAATCTTTAAAAAAAAAAAAGAAAACTGATATCCAAATAAAATCACATAAAGAGTCTTTATGCACTCTATGCAATTATTCTTACTTATTCATAATTTATGACTTCTGTATCTACTGTTCCACTTATAAATATATACATACTAGATCTCTAGGACTCCTCTTTCTACCATGAGGACTTTATTCTCCTCTTGCCCTTAATTTAAGCTGATTCTAAATTCAGCAAAAATTTACTGAGTAATTATCACCTACCACAATATGCCTGGAACTGTTCTAGAACGTGGCGATACATTAGTGTATCAAATATAGCTCTCCAGAACACCATAACATCACAACTAGAAGAAAATATGATATATATATATATATATAATCCATCAGCATCATCTATGTATCATCTATGATTTTATATATATATATAAAATATCAAGACACTGTGATAATTGCTATATTCATGGGAAATATGGGATGCTGAGTAGACAGATGGGAGGGAAACCTATCCTGTTCTTCAGAAATAAGGAACACATTATCAGAGGAAGTACTTGAAACTTTAACAGGAAGGGAGAAAACTGATACTATTTTTTTTTTTTTAAGTAGTCCTTAGGTAAGAATGGCAAACAGAAGCACATATATTGTCATTTTCTCATACTCCACCTTACACTCACAGCAACCTTACTGGTGGATGACAACAGAATTTGGGGTTTCATTCAGATGCAGTTTCATGATCCTTCCTGAGACACTTCTCTAGGGAACCATTAACATGAACTGGAGGTACCTCATGAAATGGAACATTTTGGTCCTAGGGATTAATCCATTCAACAAACATGTTAAATATCTACTATCTGTCAGGCATTTTTTTTTTTTTTCTGATTGTTAAAGATGAAGAGGTAATAGGATGGAGCCCATGCATCCCTAGAGATCATAGGTTTAGTAAACAGACACATAGTGCAATCAGAGCACAGAGTGGCAAACAGAGGTCAACACACAGTGTTACGGAGAGAGTAAAGGCAATGGCTATATTCACAGATAGGAAGAAGGTGCCACAGGAAGTAATCAGTAAATGGTGTCTTAAAGGATGAATGAGAATGAATGAAGCAGACAAGAAGATAAACAAGAAAACACATACAATGTGTTGACTTATTTAATTCCGTGGCAAATTTAAGAAAGTATTAGAAATTTATAATGGGGAGAGAATGGAATATGTTAAGTGGGAGAGAGCAAAAAAATATAAGGGTGGGGAGGAAAGGTCCTGACCAACTCCACACACAGATGCACATCTCGTGTGCAGAGACTCCAACTATTGGCTTGTTGGAGTCAGAGAGAGGGTTGCCAGGTTCTGCCTGTTTAGTCTTGCTCTATCCAGACTTGAGGACAAATAAAGAGGATGCTTACTGAATGAGCAGAAAGAGGGGCTTCAAAAAGGGTGAGAGAAGCCATCTTTACTCAAGAGAACACTGCTTTTAGGCGTGAATGTTGAAACTGAGATGCAAACATCGTAGGGCCCAACTATATGTGATGTGCTGAAGAAATCTACACAAAACAAACCCAACTGATAAATCCCCACATTCTAGGAAGAAATATTGCATAGAAAAGACATTAATTTTAGATATGAGATGATTTTGATGCAACAGTTCTCAAATTGCACTTATAGAATTTACATGTTTTTCCTGTAATATGTATACTTTAAAAAGAAAACTACCCATTTGGAAAGACTGAGCTGTTAGTGACAGTCCCACCCCATTCCCTCTTCCCATAAATAGGACGGAGATCTTCACATGAACCACAAGTCTGTAAAACTCCTTCCAAAAATAAACTAAGAATATACTTTTCTCTTGTTGACTTAGCCTAATATATTAGCAGAAATGTAATTTCTCTTGAGTGTGGTGCCAGGAAAACAGATATCCCCAAAGCCAGCAACACACTGGTGCTCAATGAATACTTCTTGAACATGTAAATAGTTGAATTTTTTTACCTCAAAATTTTGATTTATTTTTTGTAAAAGGCACACACTCCACAGAGAGGAAGTACTTTAAGCTGCTATTATGTTATCATACTTTACTGCGATTAAATTTCCTGCCTTTTCTTGGAGCATGTTTTGATAAGGGGAGACTAAGGGCTCTGGATAAGAAAAAGAGGGATGCATAGTTAAACAAGAGGGAAATGGTGATTGTAAGGGTCCTTCTCTTAATAAAAGCAAACGCTCAAACAACAACAAAATCCAACTCTATCCCCATGAAACTACTTTTGTTTGAGCAAATGTTCCATATCTATTTAATGAGCATCTAAACTCTTTCTTGGTTGCATGACTGATGCTATGAAAAGCTTAAAACATGCAGCACAATTCCTTTTGTATTCATTATAGACAAATATCCTCTCCTCTTCATTCTTTTCTTCTTCTAAGAACAGAATGTTGATTTTCCTTTTGGAACCATCCTCTCTCTACTCTCAGTCAAGGTATTTGTGTTGGTGGGAGACAAACCATAAGAGACTCTTAATCTTAGGAAACAAACTGAGGGTTGCTGGAGGGGAGGGGCTTGGGAGAAGGGGCAATTGGGTGATGGACATTGGGGAGGGTATGTGTTGTAATGAGCAATAAAAAAAATATTAAAAACAAAAACAAAATGAAGTACTGTTGGTGAGATTAATCCTTTCTTCTTGATTTAAAGGACAAACAGGTAGCCTGTGTAAATCACTGTTATCTATTTCTTTGCCCCAAAAATATTTTTTGATATGTAATGCAAGATAAACTAAGAAGAGATATTAATTCTGGGATTCTGGTTGAAACTACTAGAGAAGAGAAATTAGAATGTGAGGATATAAGCCTGGAGGTGCTGAGGGAAAAGCGTGCCTCCGGGAGGGAGCCAACACTAGAACACCAGAATAGGACAGATGCTAAGAAATAGCCTGTTGGTGACATTTTTGAGAAACTAGATTAATCCACCACTGAACTTTCTGGTTATATAACTAACGCATAAATTATGCTGGATTCTACACCTGCTGGATTATCTGTCACTTATAACCACAAGAGTATTTCTAATAGATCAACTCTAATAAAAATGAAAAATGTAATGATTAATTAGAAGAGTGATTTGGTAAAAAAAAAAAACAAAAAAAAAAACACAATAACACAAGGGACACAGAGTTCTACTCTCATTGCGAGTTTGGAAAGTTGTCCTGGAAAAAGATGGCATTTGATATTTGTCCACGATGAGTAGCATCACGATGCACAAACAGGCAGTAAACCTAAGAGAGGCCAGAGTGAAATTAAAGGTACTAGAGTGGGAAAATGCAGAGTATTCAGAGAACCACTTGGATGTAGAGGGAAAATACCATTTTAGATCCGGTATTTTGAAAGGAGGAGCAGGAGATGGGGAAATAAGAACGTGGAAATAGAAGTAAGAAAGAATCCCTCAAGATCTGAAACTCATATTTTGAAATGCACAAACCTTGCCTGAAGGAGGCTTAGTTTGGGTTCACGATGATATAAGTTAAAACAGAAAATATTCTGACAACAAAAGCATGCTATTCCATAGGGATAAAAGTAACAGAACCACAAAAAAGGGCACCAAAATATCGTCTTTAACACAATCCTATTTAGATTATTATTTTTCAAAGAGATTTCAGAGGCTTTATAGAAGTATCTTCTGACACCTTCTTTGCACTGAAATTATATTAAATTAGAGGTATTATAGATATGTATGACTCATATCACCTTCTAAAGAAAACTGGCCTCAGGAAAGTCACCATGGAAAGAAATCCTCACATGCCCCAATTTTCTGTTGGGCTATAGCTGATTGTGTAAAGGCGAGGGTCTCTAACTCAAGGTGAACCAATATATGAATGAGTAGTTAACGTTTGCTTCTTGAAAAGACTTGCACTGAGTAGGAAAATCTAAACAATCACCTGATGTGATTTCACATGTATCTGAAATAGGCAATATAACAGAACTTTTTCAGTATCGGTGCAGGTGAAAATAAATGATACCATAAATTGGGGTAAGAAATTTCACAAGGAGTCAAAATCATGGGCATTGGTCAGTCAAAGTCAGTAGCAGAGAGAAAAGAAGCAAATGTTATTTTTTAGTAGCGTTATATTAACAGTGAAGCACAAGAGAAAAAGATGAACGTTTTCTAACTGGGCTGTGGTGATCTTGAGAGCTGCTCTCAATCCTAGAATGACCCTGTGGTGTCCATTCCTGGCAGATCTAGAACTTAATAGCTCCGTGAAATCATTTCACCCATATGTTCCCCTTGTGTTTTTACAATAACTCCCGTTTTCTTGAGCCAGCTGGAGTAGATCTCTTTTCCTTACATTTAAACAAGTTTTAATATATAAACACATTTATCCAGACATGTGAACACATATTAAATGTCTTCAATTTACTGTAAAGTTCATTATAAAAATGAGAAAAGTGTTTCTCTTTTACAACAGTGAAAAATATATCCTCAGGAAACCCCAAATTTCAATAATCCATATTCTACTAAAAATATTTTTACTATAGTGTTGAGAAGAACTGAATGTATAGAATTGTGCTGGGCATGTTTTATTCCAACTAATTGGTCCTATTCACCATAACCTTTAATATTTTCTAAATTCAATCCTACTGGATCTGATCACACGTTTCTAGGATCAAGGACAGCAATATTGTCATATGATAATAATGATGAAAACAAACAAAACTGAATTTGAAACAAACATTCTAATTATTTTTTAAGGACTTTGTGCAAGAGTTATTTACAGTGTTTAAATCAGGTAATATTTAATGTATGCATGGAGCAGGCTTGAGTGATTTCTCCTATATTCTCACAATATAGTCAGGATATACTACTTACTATAATTCTAAGACCACAAACCCATTGCATAATGGGAACCCTAGACATGATTAAAGAAGAGAGAGGTGGGGCAAAAAGATATGATAAAATGTCTGTGACTCCATATGTTTATTATACTGGTATAGAAAAAAGTTTATCTGGCAGATATGTGACCTATTACCCTTCAACAATATATAAAATATTCGATGTGACCAGCAGAATAAAATCATTTAAAGCATTGTTGAATTAATGGCAGATTTTATGTACTGATGTGCTTTCCCAAACAAAAACTACTGGAAATTATACTTACCGATACATATGTATACAATAAATTAATTAATGAAAGATCACTGATCTCGAGAGGAAATATTTAACATTTCAAAAGACTTCCCAATCTTTAAAAAGGAAGAATCATTGCTGTTTACTATAAAAGAATGGGAATTTGTTTACATTCAAGGGAAGATTTTAAATTAGAGACCAGTGTGAAGGTAGCTTACATTTATAACACATAATAAAGTTTAGTAATGATCTTAATTTATATAAGTAAATTTATATAAATAAGAAACCCTGGGTACCAATCTTGCCAACAAATATCACACTTATATTCCCTTATTGGAAGTTCCAAAACTTAGCTTCTAGGTTTATACCCTATCTTTCAGTTTAGTGTTTTAGTGTGGTTGGTTGATGGGATAGAAAAGGACTGCATTAGAGTACTGCAGTGAGAATTGGACACAAATCAGCATCTCGCTTCTTTATGAGAGCCCGCAGTGATCAATCATTATAGATTGTGAGTAGGTCCTTTATATAACCATAATTCATAATTTAAATTAGAATAAAGGAAAAGATATGAAATGCCTTTATCCCATAGTTGAGTCCACAGCATGTAAAAAAAAAAAAATCTCTAAACCAAAATAAAGTCCAATTCTTCAATTGTTTCTTTCTGCCAGTACAATATCTGGACCTACTAATAGTAGCAACTTGATAGGAGGGAAGGGGACCAGTTATTTCACTGTGACTGATATCATAGTTATCACATAGCTCAAGTCAGTAAGATCACGATATACAGTCTATCATTAGGGACCAAAGACTTCTTAGAAGGCAGTCATCTAGACAGATAATGTGAGGATATTGGTTGCCAATACAAAATAATCAATGGCAACTGGTATGGAGGAAAACATACTAAGCACTACGAGTATTTCGTAAGACCTAGGTAGCCGCATCTAGTGAAAATAATGCTTAATATAATGAAGTTCTCAGTTAAGAGTGTGGCATAGAGTGGATAAAAGAAGGCAGACTCATGGAAATTTCAGGAGTGCAGAATGAAGCCGTGCTCCAGACCTGGTTAGTAACTATCTTGGAGGCAGCGTGCAGATTGGTTAGAATATCAGATTTTAAACCTAGACAGACCTGAGTTAAGTACTGGATCTCTGAACTTACAGAACCCAATAACCTTAACTATTTACCTTAATTTATTTGAACTTTAGTTTTTTAATTTTTAAATGGATTTAATAATGTCTGTAACATTCCATTGTTGTCAAGATTAAATTAGAAACTGTAGGCAATTCCGTAGTACTATTCACTGGCCCATGGCAGGTCCCTCATAAATGGTAGCTCTTAGCATTTTCATTTTTTGTCAGAAAAATCCCCATGGACTCCCAGGGAAACTCCATGGTAACATACTTTTCTCCAAATGAGAGGCCCAGGGAAAGGTCTGTCCTTCCACCAGTATGTCCAGAACTCTGTTTTTTCTGATATTTATTGGCTAAAATCGCTTTTGAGATTAGAGAAATAAAGCCAGGATGTTGGGACAGTCATTCTACAGCACACATATCACTGTGTGAGGTGAGTGAGATGGGTGAGTCTGGAGTCTTAAATACTATGTAAGTTGAGATCTGAGCAATAAAAACTTCAAGAACTTAGAGAATTGTGCTAATTGAGAAAGTAGAAGAAAACAGTGAATTCTGGACCACTAAAAGCATTCTCTAACTAATTTTGATACTAACTCTCCAAATGTGATATATGCAAACAAAAAAGATCTGGTAGAAAAATTGATCCATGATATCCAGGAGAGCCCTTTTGTCCAGCATTCGGTACTGTTCAAGGGACAAGATACAGGATTTAGGGGCAGTGATGAGTCCAGTTCTCCATTGTGAACTGGGAATGATCTACTACGAAATTTTGGCTTTAAACTATTCTTATCCTTTTCTTTATACCATCAAAGTAACTGGTTCACGGGCAATTCAGTTTCCTAGGCAGCTTGTTACTAGGAGAGAGCAGTTGGCTCTTGGCAGGGTTTATAAGCATTCTAATGATTGGAAAGAATTCTGATTCATTAATTAGCATTTCTGATTTATGGACCAGGTCTTCATGAGTTTCAGGAGTATGAGTGAATCACTGAATGCACTGAGAATACGGTTTCTGGGACACAACTACAGAATGTGGTGACTCAACCGAGCGAGGCTCGGCCTAGATTATCTTCAGGATTGTCTCATGAGAACTTCTGAATTGGAGAAAAGGCAGTGCGGGCACAGGTTTGCTTCTGAGACAGCCTCGGCCACTGCTGCTGCCACCATTACCAATGTCTCAAACCTGCGAACACCATGTGCAGTCTTTTCATCCCACTCCAAAGCGGTAGGTGGAGATCTATTATGGGAATGCTCGGTTGCCCTGCAATCTATCACACTCAAAATATTAGCAGATGGGTCCTAATACCTTTCACTTCCCATAATAACTTGTTGTGGTTGCTCTAGTAAGATAATAGGTTCCTTATGTTTACTCCCTAGTAGTAAAATAATATATTCTTTTATTTATCTATCACTACCTTTTTGAGGTTTAACTGGTATACTGCCAGTTCTAATATTTGGTGAGTTTTTTGTGAGTGACTGACAAAATCAGTGTCAATAGCTTAGAACTGCTTCCTGTCTCTGGACGTGGCTTAATACGTAATGCTTTGCAATATACTTTATTTCCTACGAACTCCCTATTGCAGAAAATGACATATTTTATTCCTGAATTTATACTTGGGTGTATTTACTATAAATAATGTGGAATGTTATAACATCATTACAAAGAAAATTATACAGACATACTAAAATTTCATCTTAGACTCTCAGTAGGCTGCATTTATGTAAAGGTTACTTTGCCCTTCAGGAATTCAAAAATAACTAGCCTTTCAAGGCTCTGCTTGCTTCCCCTAACATCACAATAAACCAAACTTTCCATGGAGTTTGGGATTATGCCATACATTAACTTGATATATTCTCCATTTAACTTTTATTATTACTTCAGCCTGTGTCACCTTCTATTGACAATAATTCTGTATGAAGTTATTTCTTTCTTTTTTACTGCTTATACAGCTTGTGGTTAATCAACCACAGCAGAGTATTTAAATAAAATGAGGCCAAGATGTAGAAACATGTACTCTAAACAGAGGGCTTTACAATAGTGGAAATGTAGATGTGAAATGTCTGAGCACAAGACAAGACACAGTAAGCACTATCCTGGATTATGTCTAAAGCACAAAATGATATCCACAAAATTGCACTAGAAGGATGACAGTAATTTATAATTCTCAAATATAAAGACAGGAAGACTGGTTTCTATGAGAAAGCAAGGAAACTTTTTATAAATCCAGTCCAGATGATACTTTGTAAAAAACACAATATATAATCCATTCAACATATGATTCTACTTCTACCGCTGCTCGAGATCTTTTATGAGGCAGGACAGCATTTTTCCATGCTAATTATTTTGACATAAAATTAAATTAATAAAACTTAAAACCACACCCTCCACATTGCCCATCTGTCTCATTTCTCTAAGAAATGGCCAATGCATTTTCATAAGGTAGACATTCACTTAAGGAACACTTAGTAAGCACCTCATATGGTCCAGAGAGACCTATGAGCCTAATGAAAATCTGAAACATACTATTATTTACACATAACATCCAATAATAATTACTTAACTAACCCATGAATGAGGCAACTAAGTTCTTCTGACAGGTAGTTTATAATGTTTTTCTAAAATGTTATGTTGTTTGATTTTAGTTTTCATATACCATCACATTTTAACAAATTAAAAGAAAACCAATTGTCCTCTTTCTGACAGTACAGTACAATGATTACATCCTCCAAATCTTTGGTACCCTTAGCCCAATGCTATCTACTCCTTAGATCATTCCTCACCTAAAAAATAAAAATAAGAACAAAAACGCAAATATATGCATGCATGTGTGCATGCATATGCTTATTATGTATAAAGAATCTACCAAATTCATCTTCTGTTGGCAGAGTTTCACTATGTGAATGTCTCCCAACGTTCAGGTCCTAGCATGACACAGAAACTGGGAAATAAAGAGACACCATTGCTTGTGGCCAGAGGCAACCAGTCTTGGGGCTTTGGCCACTGTACCCTCTCCCCAGACACTCTGAGCGTGGAGGCAGTCAAATCCTGGAACACTGCATCCTACTCCACAGCACACTGACACGAACAGACTGTGTCATGTGTAGGACAAGACACATAGGTCTAGCCTTTTGCAACTTGTATGCCTGTCTTTTCAGTCAAAGCAAGGCACATAGTCCTTTTTGCAGCATATTTAAGAAATAGCAAATGGATGCTAAAAAGCACTCCCGCGGCAAGTGGGAACCTTTGAGAAGGAGCAGTAACATAGACTCCAAATAGTAAAATGGCTACAGTAGTATGAGTACAAGGAGTAGCCATAATAATGGTGGAGTGTCTCAGCCAGGTTGCTTCCACTCCAAATTATCTCACTATATCTGAACAATTCTGAGATTCAGATGTTATAGGAAAAAACCCTGAAGTTATAGATGTTCACTAACTTATTGTAAGTACTTCATCCAATACATGGCAGAACCTGAAAGTCGGTTGCCCCAAACTAAGTGACAATGTAGGGTCACCTGCAGTCTCCTAACAATGATGACAATGTTTTTTTTTTTTTTTTCCCAAAAAAGGAAAAAACAACAACCATCACACACATAGGTCAAGAAACTCCTATATCATATGGCACTACTGAAATCAGTAAAAGTCGATTTAAATTTAATTTTCTCCCATTCTGCCTCAATTCCTGCAAAACAGGAAGTGGCTAAGAAATTGTGAAAGCTGTAAACTAATCAGTGGATTGGGAATGGGAGGCAAGAGAAAAACCCCAACCAACCAACAAACCAAGATCAGGAGGTCCTACAAAATGTGAAACAAACAGAAAAAAAAAAACCTAAATTGGAAGGCCAAAGGAGGAAGGCAGACGGGCTGAGCAACTCCTGTGGCAGCCCTAGGAGACAGTCGAGAGATTCCTGTTATCTCTGAGTCTGGTCAGTGGGTAAACTGTCAAAAGAAGCAGTAAAGGCTGAGCCCTGCCGACTGTGGTGGCCACAGCAGAGTGGCTGAAGGCTGAAGTGAATTTACTGCAAACACTCCTACTAAGTAGCCAGTTGTATTACAAGTCTGAGAGAGTGACTTGACAGACAGGAAAATTATGAGGAAATAAAAAAAGGAAAAAAAAAGAAAATTGGAGACCCTCAGAATTGCCCTGGAGTACTAGGATTGCACCTCTCAAAACAAAACATACAGAAATCATTCTAAGCTGACATGACTAGAGTTTTCTCGAAGACTCTGCAAACCCATGGGCTATTTTCCCTTTCCTAATCGAAGAGGGTAGATTGGGTTGCTTGTTAGCCTGCCATTCAGAGAACTCAGCTACAATGTTTGCTGATTAGTGCCAGATTTAATCCTCCAAACTCACAAATGTGGTGCTGGTTGCATAGCACTGGGGCTTGACTATCCCCTCCTTCCATCTTCTAGCAATTGTGAGCTCCCCAAGGCAGAGTGAAATCCCCTTGTCACATGAGGTCACCTTTGAGATCTGAGATTTAAATAAAGCTTACTCTACCCTACTAGCCAGAGCCCCGCAGAAAGATCAATGCTTTCTCCAATGATGTTGCAAATTCTTTGGGCTTCTGTTGTGACTCTGAGGTCTTGTTTTCTGCTGAAATTTCTATTTCATTGACATTTCCACTTCCCTGGTTGTTTTCTTTTCTCTGCTTTTGCCTATTCAATAAGCCCATTCTGTTTGACTTCAAAAAACAAACACACACACCAAACGGCATATACATGTATTTTATAATAGGAGTTATATTTTCCCTCTCCATGGTAGTCACTGGTACCATATTATTCTCTTAATACTAATCTTTTGGGGAAAGCAAATAACAGCTTTAAAAAAAAAATTTTTTTTTGGAGGGCGCTTACCAGTCTGTTTTGAAGGCTCTGCTAATATGGGATTATTTGGCAATCATAGGTTAGTACAAAAGAAGACCACTCTGACTTGTTCTTTAGCAGTTTTCCCATAATGTCTTGATGAGTCACCTGTGGCCATAACTTGCTCACCCAGGATATATTGTTATAGTGCTTTCTGAGCAGGGCAAGGCAAGGAGTTTAATAGGCTTAGAGATTGACTCCACCAGGGTCACATGATTAATAAATGGCCAGACTACCCTGGAATTGATTGTCTGCTTCCCTCTGAGTCCCAGTGAGACCACTCTGGGAACCTCTGTTGATTGTACCCTGCTCCACCATGCTCACCAGCAATAAAAGTAAGAAAAAAAGATGGTAAATGTGTTCTGTGGAAGCCATCCACCATGTTCACCATAGCTCTCTGAGGGCTTGATCCAATTCATCAGGTCCCACTCACTAATCCCTGATGCAAAATTGTCCTAGTAGAGAGATTTAGGGCCAGTGAGAATTTACATAACCATATCAATATACGATCTGTTCGTAAAACTTATTTTCCAAAAATTAAAGGGCCTTTATGTCATTTTAGTTCTCCACTCTAAAATTTATAAAGGGATCCTCTCCCATTTGTCCTTAAAGCAAATTCATGTATTATGAGCTTCCAATCTATATTTCTGGATTTATCCATTTCAACACACATACATCCATTCAATTCTCCCGAACCTCTAACAATTCACCATCCCCATACCATATCCAGTCCTTTATGGTTTATGTGCTTTACTTACAGTGTATGAAAAGTTCAGTCTTCCAAGGCTACCTGATCCACACAAAGTCACCTAGCCCTCAGCTTGATTTTTTTTTATTTTAATTAAACTTTCTTTGTATTTTATTATCATAGAACTTCATTCCTAAGATAATATATCTTCTCTTACACAATAATAATTTCTTTATATGTTCTTTTTCTTTACTAATCTGTAATCACAATAACACGTTTTATCTTTGTATATTTCACCTTCCTCCTCGCAGGGTAAGATAATATTATTTAAGACACAGGTCCTTAAAAATAATTTACTGAATTACATTAAATAAATATATTTCATAGACCATTATTTGTGACTCTTTTTTCATTTATAAAACACCAACCTTTGGGTTGGCATTTTCTAAAGGTTCAAAAATTCTACCAAAAATGAAGCTTGGCACTATCGAAGTCCACATTATTTCAGTTGTTTTGTTTCTTTCTGACAGATTCCACAAGTCTAGTTTAGGGCTCATAGTGCTTCTGGGACTCAAAGGAATGAACTAACACAGGGATTGAAACAGATCCCTGAATTTCCAATCTCTATGGATCGTGTTATATACTTGGCAATGAACTCTTATTCTCAAATGAGTAGGGGAGAATTCCTTCAAAACCATGTCTTGTTGCTTTTTACAGACCTAACAGACTATAAAACACAAATTGTGTCTGGTTCTTCAGACAATGACTTTGGCTTATTATTATTATTTTAATTTAGTAAAGCATGTTGTTGAAAGTCCAGAGAAAAGGGAAAGAAGCAGTTACTCAGGCAGATTAAAGGCATCCATTTATGAGGAAAAGAATGGAGAAAGAGGAGGAAGGGACAATTGATTCTTCACTTACAAAATCCTTGTGAGACAATAACCATAGTATTTTAGAATTAGGGGCAAAAGCTTCATAGTGAGAACAACAAATCTGAAGATTGGATTATCAGCGTTCAGTATGTATCCTAGGGGGAGGGAATGTGCTAACTGAATTGATAATAAGGATATAGTAAAAGTCAAGATAAAACTTAGAAGGATTATTATATTATCTATATTTTTAATGAACTTCAAAATTATTTAGATAATTTTAAGAAGGAGTTTAATTCTTTAATACAAACATATTTATTAACCACTCTATTAAACACGTATTCACCAAGGCATTACAAACCAACCCCAAATCTCAGTGGCCTACCAAAATGGAAGTTTATTTCTCACTAATGCTACATGTCCCACGTGGAAATTCCATGTGGGACTGCTTTACAAATCACTCAGATTTCCAAGCTTATGGAGGCTCCATTATCTTGTGCTAAACCACTTGGAGTAAAAGGTGTCTTCAGTCACCTTAGCAAGAAAGGAAACTCTGGAGGATCTTGCAATTAAATGCTTAGGCTTGGATGTGAATCATTCAATCACTTCTCCTCATATCCCCTTGATCACCAACCACAAGGCCCAACCCAAAAGTAAGGGAATGGAGGGGTGCCTATGTGGCTCAGTCAGTTAAGCATCTGACTCTTGGTTTCAGCTCAGGCCATAATCTCAGGGTCCTGGGATCGAGCCCCAAGTTGGGCTTTGTGCTCAATGGGGAGTCTGCTTGGGATCTCTCCATCTGCCCCTCCCTCCACTTGTGTGCACGCATACTCTTTCTCTCTCAAATAAATAAATAAATAAATAAAATCTTTAAAAAATGAAAGTAAGGGAATAGGAGATGTATATTCCTCTCAAGTGCCTGGAAAGAGAGGGAAACTGAGATATCCTCCATCACAAGATATAAAAATTCAATAAACCTGTAACAACTGTCACAATTCTGTGTCTATAATCTGTGTTTTTATTATGTATTTCCCTTTCAAGTATATTTGTGCTGTCAGGAGGAGATACGATAATAAGAAGAAAAGATCAACATAAGAATATCAACACAACACAAGAGAGTAAAATGTAAGATTATCTTATCTTCATACCTTCACAATGTATGTGAGAGCTCCAGTTTACCCAATATACATTGTCTGGCATTGTTTCTGGTTCAACTGTGTTCAGAGAAGTTGATTCCCCTTTCTGATTCACAAGGGTACATGATACGCTCATTTGTTTGTCTAAGATTTTGAATGTCACTCTTTTCTAAGTATCACAGAGAAGCCTCTAGATATGGAGGTGTCTATTATATTAATAAAATCAATGTATTATAAACATCATTATAACAAAAAATAATGGCAATCAATCCATGTAAAT
The DNA here is from genome assembly GCF_017311325.1 of Ursus maritimus. Classification (NCBI taxonomy): domain Eukaryota; kingdom Metazoa; phylum Chordata; class Mammalia; order Carnivora; family Ursidae; genus Ursus; species Ursus maritimus. The sequence goes on from NW_024424119.1 coordinate 19,811,676, forward strand.
CAAGTGTTATGTCAATGAACATTGCTACTATACTTTGTAAATTTGTCAGTTTCTCATGCCAAAACTAAATACTATAAATAACTAAATATTTTGCTAAATGGATATTCACATAATGGTTCCTCTTTATAGCTGCATACTTTATTTACTTGATAACCAGGAAAGACTTTTTCCAGAGTATGTTCAAAAGTTGTCTTTACAAAGATTACTTTTAAGCATGTGAACAAGTGAGAAATTATGTCAAATATATTTGCTTAGGACAAGAGAAAAAGTTTGAACTAACCAGATTATCTGTGCACAAATGCATGGGTCATCTAAATCATTCCCCCAAAGCCCTTTTAGGTTCTAAGAAAGCAAGCAAAAGCAGTTCATGTTTAATTAATGTATAGCATATCTAGCATATTCATTTTAGAATTCAACTTTGAAATTGACATTGTAGAGTTATATCATTGCCCCTGGTGAAATAGTTGAGTGTAGGTATTTATTTTCATTTTACCAGACATTTACAATATGATATGATGGAAAGTGAACTGGATTGATTGCGCATCTGGAGATCTAAATTTTGCCTCATCTTTATAAGCTGACTTTTTTCAAGCTTCAGTTTCTTCAGCTTGGGGAAAAGGGGAATGTTTTTTATGTTCCCCTCTAACTTCAGCGTCTCTTGCGTGGAGAATTCACATTCATTTAGAAGTGTACAAATATCTCATAGCTCTTCAGGAAGCAACCCTCTTCATGGCAGTAGTGTCCAATAACAGCACCACCTCTGGAGACAGACGGCCTGGATTTGACTCACATCTTTGCCATTATTTGCTCTCTAATCAGTAAAACAGGGATAATAATGGTGTCCACTTCACAAGATGTTAGGAAGATTAAATGAATTAATACTTGAAAATGCATCTAGAATGTTGAAATATAGCAAGCACACAATTATCATTAGTTACTGTTATCATTAGGCATTTTTTGCTATGTGAATAATCTATCACTTAATAATGATCTAACTTACTGAGTTATTATTAGGAGAACATTCGGAGTAGTCTATAAACTCCATCCATAAGGTGCATAAGATAATTTGGAGAGCCAAAATGTATGAATCATTAGAGGAGAGTACATCCCATTTTTAACAAGTGAGTAGTAACCAGAATGCCCAGTGACAATAGCCAAAGCTTTGAGAGGCAGGAAAAGGATTTAATATTAGCATTAAAAATGGGTATCAAAATAGGAAACAATACATTGGTTCCTAGCAGTTGTTGGAACAGATCCTGACTGACCCTCATGCTGAAGACAACCTAATATATTAAAACACAAAATGAAATATTTTAAAAATATATTAATGATCTGGCAAGAAATTTTAAAGAATTTATGTTAAAGCAAGTTGGTTAAAGTTCAATGAATAGTAGTACGACAATATTCCCGTAGTCTCAAAGCATCAAACTGATTACAAAGGAAAAAACAAAACAGGATTTCAAAGTCATCTCACTAATCACAAATAAAACTATAGTAATTATATGTTAGAGAAGCCAGCAGTCACCAACTTAACCAAATGATTAAAATTAACACCACCAGTATGAGAAAAGCCAACACAATGGGCTCCCTTGTGTGGTGCAATGAGAATATAACCTTTGAAATACTCTTCCCAAAACGCATAACTGAATCTAACCATAAGGAAAAATCAGACAGCCAAACCGAGAGAAAATCTATAGAAAAACAGCTGTACTCTTCTAAAATGTCAATGAAAGACAAAGACTAAGAGTAAAGGATACTAAAAGGACATGTGATCTTATACTTACTATTGCTACAAAGGAAATCACTGGGACAAGGAACACAATTTGAAAAATGTCTATGGTGCTTTAAAGATATGTTCACAAATCTTTGATGTTCCCCTAGCCTAATTCCTCTCTCCTTGAGTAGTGGCTATACTCAGACTCACTTTTAACAAATAGCATGTGGTAGAAATAGAAGGATGCCACTTGTAAGATTGAAAAGGCATCATGGCTTCCTACTGCTCTCGCTTAGATTGCTCACTCTGAGGAAGTTAGCCACCATACCGTAAAGACATCAAGCAACTCTATGGTGAGGTCCACATAGTGAGGAACATAGGTGCATGTGTATTTTTTGGAAATGGATCACCTAGCCCAAGTGAGCCTTTAAATGACTGCTATTTGGCAACAACCACATAGATACTCCGATCCAAATCCATCCAACCAAGTCACTACTGATGCCTGACCCACAAATGTTTTGGTTTTGGTTTGGTTTGGTTTATATTCAATTTTTTTAATTGTGGTATTATATACATAACGTAAAAATTACCATTTAAAACATTCTAAGTTTACAGTTCAGTGGTATTAAGTACATTCACATTTTTGTGCTGCCATCACCATCATCTACAGAACTGTTTTCATCTGCAAAACTGAAACTGTACCCATTAAGTAGTAACTCCCCATTTCCCCCACCCCAAGCCCCTGACGATCACCATTTTATTTTGTCTCTATGACTCTGACTATTCTTTAATAAGTGGAATCATATGTCCTTTCATATCTGGTTTATTTTACTTGGCATAATGTCTTTAAAATTCATCCATGCTGTAATATATGCCAAAATTTCCTTTTATTTTAGGGCTGAATAATATCCCATTGTATGTACATACTACATTTTGTTTATTAGCTCATCTGCTGAAGGAGACTTGGGTTGCTTCTACTTTGGCTATTGTGAATAATGCTGCTATGAACATGGTTGTACAAATATTATCTTCAGTCCTTACTTTCAATTATGCTAACAGTATTCTTTGATACACAAAAGACTTTAATTTTATGTAGTCAACTTATCTATTTTTAATTTGTTAGCTATGCTTTTGGTGTCATATCCAAGTAACCACTGACGAATCCAATGTTGTGAAGCTTTTATGTTTTCTTTAAGAGTTTAGCTATATAGCTTTTATAGCTATTTAGCTTTTATAATTTTAGCTGTTACGTTTAGGTCTTTGGCCCATATGAATTTTTTTTTTTTTTTTGGTATATGGTGTAAGATAAGAATCCCACCACATTCTTTTGCATATGGATATCCAATTTTCCAAAGATCATTAGTTGAAAAGGGTGTCTTTTCCCCAGTGAATGGTCATGGCACTCTTGTCAAAAAGCATTAGACCATATATGTGTGAGCTTCTTTCTGGACTCTCTATTCTAGTCTATTGGTCTAGATGTCTACTTTACACCAATACCACACTGTTTTGATTGCTATAGCATTATAATAAATTTTGAAATCAGGAAGAATGAGACTTCCAATTTTTTTTTTCAAGACTTTTGACTATTCACATCCTGTGGGATTCCACACTGATTTTAGGATATATTTTCCTATTTTTGCAAAAAACATTGTTGATATTTTGATAGGTATTTCACAGAAATTGTAAATTTACTTAAGTAGTACTGATATCTAAATAATATAACATTACATGAACATAAAATGTCTGTCCATTTATTTGTATATTACTTAACCTCTTTCAGCAATATCTTCTAGTTTTCAGTGTACAAGTCCTTTGTCTCCTTGATTAAGTTTATGACTGAGTATTTAATACTTTTGGATATTATAAATGAAATTGCTTTTTAATTTCCTATTTTGATTGTTCATTGTCAGTGTATAGAAATGCAACTGATTTTTGAACATTGATTGTATCCTGCAACTTTGCTGAATTTGTTTATTAGCTCTAACAGGTGTGTCTATGTGTGCACAATCGTTAGAACTATTTACATATAAAATCATGCAATCTGTAAACAAAATTAATTTTACTCTTATTTTTCCAATTTGAATACTTTTTACTTATTTTTCTTGCCTAATTGCACTGGCTAGGATGTACAGTATAATGTTGAATAGAATTGGCAAAAGTGGTCATCTTGTCTTGTTCCTGATGTTAAAGGAAAAGCTTTCAGTTGTTCATCATTGTAGGATTGTAACATGGGTTTTTCATTTTGGCCTTCATTATACTAAGGTAGTTTCCTTCTATTTCTAGTTTATTGAATGTTTTTATCATGGAAGAGTACTGAATTTTGTCAAATTTCTGCATCAGTTGATATGATCATGTACTTTTTTCCTTCATTTTGTTAATGTATTACACTGATTGATTGATTTTAGTATGTTGAACCATCCTTGCATTCTAGAAATAAATCCTAGATGGTTATGGTGTACAATCCTGTAATCATACTATTGAGTTCAGTTTGTTGGTATTTTCTTGAGGGCTTTTGCAACAACATCCATTAGAGATATTGGTCTCTAGTTTTCTTTTTCTCCAGTGCCTTTGACTTTGATATTAAGGTAATTCTGACTTTATAAAATGAATTTGGAAGTTTCTTCCTCTTTAACTTTTTGGAAGAGTTTGGGAAGGTTTAGTGTTAATCCTTTCTTAAATGTTTGCTGGAATTCACCAGTAAAGCCATCTAGTCCTGGACTTTTCCTTATTGGGGTGAGGGTTTGATTAATGATTCAATCTTTTAGGTCTATTCAGATTTTTAAAAATTTCTTTATGATTTAGTCTTGGTAGGTTGAGTGCTTCTAATTTGTCAAGTTTGTGCAATTTCTTCTCATACAATTTTCATGGTATTCTCTTATACAGTCCTTTTCACTTCTGTAAAATTGGTAATAATGCCCCTTCTTTCATTTCTGAATTTAGTTTTTTATATCTTCTCTCCTTTTTTCTTAGTATAGCTGAAAGTTTGTCAATTTTCTTCATCTTTCCAAAGAACCCACTCTTGGTTTTGTTCATTTTTTCTATTTTGCTTACATTTGCTCTCATCTTTATTATTTCCTTCCTTCCTTTTGCTAGCTTTGGGTTTCTTTGTTCTTCTTTTTCTAGGTATAATGCTAGATTATTGATTTGAGGTATTTCTTCTTTCTTAATGCCAGTATTCATAGCTATAAAGTTCACTTTTAGCACAGTTTTCACTGTGTTCAATAAGTTCTGGTCTGCTGTATTTTAATTTTCATTTGTCTCAGGATATTTTCTAATTTCCCTTGTGATTTCTTTTTTGACCCATTGGTTGTTTAAGAGAATTTTGTTTAATGTCCACATGTCTGTGGGTTTTCAAGCTTTCATTCTGCTATTGATATCTAGCTTCATTACAATGGGATAGGAAAAGATACTTTGTATGATTTTAATATTTAAAAATCTATTGTTTGTTTTGTGACCTAACACATGGTCTATCCTGGAGAATGTCCCATGTGAAAAATATGTTTTTTGCTAATGTTGGGTGGAGTGTTCTGCACATTTATATTAAATTCAATCAGACTATAGTGTTATTCAAGTCCTCTGTTTCCTTACTGATCTTCTCTCTTGTTTTTTATCCATTATTGAAGGTAGGGTATTCAAGTGCCCTACAATTATTGTAGAGCTCTATTTCTCACTTCAATTCTGTCAATCTTTGCTTCATATATTTAGGAGCTCTGATGTTTGCTACATATTATCTTTAAAATTATTATAAATTCTTGGTGAATTGACCTTTTTATGATTATATAATGCCCTTCTTTGTCTCTCTTAACAATTTTTACTTAAAGTCTATTTTGTCTCATACATCATCTATTTTGTCTACTCCTTTTTGGTTACTATTTGCATGGAATATCTTTGACTTTTAATCTATGCATATCCTCATATCTAAAGTGTGTTTCTTGTACCCAACATTATGGTTGGAGGATCCTGTTTTGTTTGTTTTGTTTTTATCCAATTTGCCAATACATGTCTTTTGATTGAGGATTTTACTCCACAGATCTGTTGTTTCTAGCCACTACACTCTGGAGTAATCACAGCAATGGGTAAAAACCACAATTCCTGTATATTAATTACTAATATCAAATCTGTATGGATATCCTGATTTTAAAATTACACAGTGGTTATAAATATTATGTTCTTGTTTTTAGAAAAAAATATAAAGAAGTATTTCATGATTCAGAGGCATTGTGACTCAAGTTATCCTTAAATGTTTCAGAAAGAGAGAGATGACAAAGGAAATGTGGTAAAATGTTAACAGCTGGAAAATCTGGATGAAGGTACATGAAAATCCTTATTACTATTCTTGGGGCCTTGCTGTATGTCTAAAATTATGTCACAACTTAAACTAATTAAAGAAAATCAAATTCAGAGACCAAAAGTTAGGAACACATTAGAACCCAAAATATGAATAGAGCATGGAAGCTCACTTTTACCTTTTGGATTCCAGAAGGAAAGGAAAAAGAAAAACGAGTAAATGTAATAGACAGGTAAATAATCACTGAGAATTTTCCAGAATTGGTGGAAGACATCAATATAAAAATTAAATAACCTAAGATCAAAATAAAATAAGATAAAATAAATATTAAAAATTTGATACCTGGACATACCACAGTAAAACTACAAAGGCAGCAGAGACAAAGAAAAAATATTAAATGCTGTGGAGAAGAAAGACTGATCATCTTCACAGAAAGCAATTAGGTAGACAAATGACTTCTGAACAGCAACAATGTACACCAGAAGGCCAATATAATAATAGACAGAATGTGCTAAAGCAAAATAAATATCAACCTAGAATGATATATTCCACAAGATGTCTTTCAGTGATGAGGAATAAATAAAGACATTTAGAGACAAAGAAAAACTAAGCATTTGCTACCAATAGATAATTACTAAATGATATCTTAGATGTAGTTCTTCAAGCAGAAGGAAAAGATCTCAGATGACAAATCTCAGATACAAGAAGGAATGGTAAGCAAACACAGTGAGCAATATTCTTATTTATCTATATGAGACAAAAATAAAATTGTCATTTGGGTTAAATATTGCGATAGAAGTAAAATGCATAAAAATTGCTATAAAATTAAAGGAAGCTGATTGTACTTGTTATTCCAAGCTCTTATATTGTTTAGAAGGAGAGTGAAGATTGAACTTCACACGTTAGTGAGTTTTCTTGCACATAATTACATTTCTAAGATAATCACTAAAGACTAGAAAAGAGAATATAAGTATTAAACTAATAGAGGGAAAGATAAATGAAAATAACTAATCAGTTCAAAATAATTAGGAAATAGATCAAGAAACACAAGAATGAGTAGACAAATAACAAATTTAAGATAATGTTGAAGATTTAAAGAAAATATATTAGCATCGTAATCAATGTAAATAGACCAGATACTTCAATTAAAATACAAAATTTGAAATGGTAGCTAACTCTGGTAAGTGAATTTTTTAAAAATAAGATATGTACCCATAACAAATATACAATGGTAGAAATATGTCTCAAAACTACAATGAAAAGCAAAAGGATGATAAACAAAATTCAGAAGACAGGTTATCTCTGAGGCGACAAGGAAAGAGATTGGACTAAAGAAGAATATATGGGTCACTTTAAGATAGTTAATGTTTTTCTTACACTGAATGGTGTGCAAAGTGCTATGCATTTTGTAGTCTAATTTACAACTCATACATACTTTAAATATTTTCCCATATCTCTATTCAATAAAACCAATTTAAAAAAGAAACATCTGAAATAAAAGATTGAATTTCTCAAAGATTGTATCCATTCATTTGAGAGAGAAAGCACAAGCAGGGACAGAGGGGTGGGAGAGAAGCAGATCCCTGCTGAGCAGGGAGCCCTATGCAGGGCTCAATTTCAGGACGCTGAGATCATGACCTGAGCTGAAGGCAGATGCCTAACCCACTGAGCCACCCAGGCACTCTTGAAATAAAAGATTTTGAATGGATGTGGAACGTATTATACTACTGTTGTGATGCTAAGTTGTGCTGTCAAATTGAGAAGTACTGTTTTTGACTGGGGAACCAGCATAATTAGATAACACCGCAAAAACTAAACACTGCAAAAACTAAACAGGTCTATAGGACATTAAACTTCATCAGGTAGTTAAATGTGATAGATTGCAAAATTGCCCTAATTTCTCTGTCCTTCATATGTCCAGTCCCTTTGTAGTGTTACTTCATAGCTACTCTCATCCAGAGGTAGAATCCATTTGTCCACTCCTTGTATGTAGGTGGCCTTGTGACTTACTTTGGTCAACAGAATGCAGTAAGACCAACATGGGCCAATTCTAAGCATTGACCTCAATGCTTCCATTCTTTGTCTTGAAACTGACATCTGCTGTGTAAATTTGCTCAAGCTAATCAATTGTATGATAGAGACATATGGCCCAGTACTCTTGGTGCCTCAGTCACAAAATTGCAAAATAAGTGAGTCAGAGGACTAAGTTATGCTGCTTGTTCACGGAAAATATGTCTCATGAGTGTCTTGATGACTTTGTTAAAAACATCTTCTGCCACCCCTGTCACTCCTGGCCTATTCATAGCTGACCTCATAAGCATGAGCAAGCTCAGCAACTGAAATCAGTCAAATCTAGGATTACCAAAACTGCCCATTGACCCAGAGACCTGTGAAAAATAATCAATTGATTATTGTGTTAAGCGTAAATTTTGGTGTAGCTCATTACTCAGTAAAAAAACTCAGTCATGCAATCATTAAAGTATATATGAATCACAAGTAAACTTCATTCTACAATTCTACAAACATCATATTGTTCCTTCCTGTTTCTTTTTCTCTGAAAGTACTCATGAAACATGTTCATGTGGTTCTAATTTTATAAGTCCATGAAATACTCAGTAGCCATGAATATTCCTATTGTGTATAAAATGTCCTTATTTTGGAATGTTGGAGACAAGAAAGTCTTCAAAGATGATACAATCTGACAAGACAGATTCTCAATTTGCTTTTTAAAAAAAGCAAATGGATAAAGTTTCTTAAGGATAAAATAGAAAAACTCAAGGGAAAAAAACACAGGTATGAAATTGAAATATGCTGATTTCCCCTCTCTTAATTTATGCCACTGTGAAAACCCTGTGGTACTATGGAGCCACACTATTCATGAGAATAAGAGAACAGGGGTGGCAGAAGGTATTTTTAACAAAGTCATCAAGGCACTCATGAGGATGGCATATTTTCCATGAACAAGCAGCATAACTTAGTCCTCTGCTCTAACACCACACACAGCATAATGGAAATGGCACTTTCATAATACTGATGCTCCCACAGGGAGCTCGACAGTGAACCAGGAAAAGATCACAGGCTCTGACAGCTGATTGGTGAATTAATTAGGTGTTGCGCTTTTTTAATGCTATTGTAAATCACATGTGCAGCATGAATTCAGAGTCATAAAAAGATTCCAAGGATGCAAGTGTCACACAACAGTAGGGCAAAATGTAATCAGAGTCCAGGGGGAGACCCAATGCAAATAAGTTTACCAGAGACCTGCTGAGATTAATCTTACTCATCTCCCTTTCTGAAAGGAAAATTTAGATGGGGTGGCAAAATTATTTAGGCTGCAAGCAAAAGAAATTCATGTCTTTTTATCACTTCCTCTCAAGTTTTCTTGATAGAGACTTAACTTCATATTAATAAGCTTTTTAGCCATCTCTGAAATAATTCCTACTCATGTAACCTATCAAGTGACAGGAGATTTTGAAGCGAGATCACAGAGAGGACCATTTTCCACTCTTCAATGACTGGGTCATTTTTATCGTGGCTTATAGGCTCTCAAAAATTCTTCTGTTGCAGGCCTTAGTTGCTAAGTATATCTTGTTATATAACATATTGTATTTATCAGTTGTGTGATCCTGGGAATGTTATTAAACCCCTCAGCTCTAGTTTCTTCATCTGCAGAAAGGGGATAATAAAATTCATTTCATAGGGCTATTATGGAAGTTAAATAAATACTGTGAAGTGCTTAAAACAGTGCTTGGCTCATGCATGACGAGTGCTATAAAAGATGTTGCAAAAATGTTGATACAAAAAGAATGTTATCGTATTTCCACTGAGATCCATCACCATTGAAACTATTGATCACTCAGTAGACAAAGCTTTTGATTTCTAACATTCTGAATGAAAATGGGTCTTTCTCAGAAAAATGCAACTTTCACATAGTCCAAGTACAAAAATACTAATAGAGCTTTACGTATACAGGATAGAAGTGTGAGGGTTCTCAGCTTTACTCTTTTTTCCTATTATTTTCTATAACCTGGGAAGATGAGGAGCTAAACACAGGACAGGAATTATATCTGTCAGATTGAAAAAAAAAAAAGAAAAGGAACTAAAATTCATTTCAAGCCTCCTTTCTGGTGACAAACAGATCATGCTGCAGGCATGTTGAGCTGCAGTTGTATTTTGATTAGTTATCCCTCATGCCTGTGGAAATGGCATGCAGCAAATGCTAAGACAATTCAGTGTACATATTAATAACACTTTCACTTCTTTGAATAAAATGGTGATCACTGAAAATACATATGGGCATAGAAAAAACACATAAAACATTTTAAAAGGTTATTCTTCATTTTAGGTCCTTTCCCTCCCCCTGTCTGCTATGCATTGAAGGTAACTGTTGAGTCATGAAATGATCAACTACCACGCTCAAGGAATGCATGAGGACCAGGATAAGGTTGACAGAAGCACAAAAAGTGGACTAGTAACCCCAGAAGAATCAATCTGAGATATCTGAACTGGTAAGCTTAAGGATGCCTGAGGTATTTAAGTCCCTTATTCAGAGGGATGAGACTGTGATATTCATAGATGCAAAGAGACAATCAATAGGTAATATGAGATATTTGGTAAATAGGAATAAGAAATTAAACATTTATATTAAGAGAATGTATCGTGTCCTGTTTTATTCCTAAAAGGACTTGAGACAGCTAACTAAGTTGTTTTGGTGTAAGAGCAAAATAAATGAGGAAAAATTTTAAAACCAAACAGATAAAATAATGCCAGGGATAAGGTTGGTACCTACTTGAAATCAAGTAGCTTATGTCTGGGGGAATCCCGATCTGTTGGACTCCTTTCTCAGAAAACAGTACTGCTCTTGTGTCACTCCTAAGGGAGCTACTTGCAAGAAACAATGGTAAAGGAGGGCAAAGTTCCTCTTTCTTATTAATAGTCTTTGGGACCTAAATGTTAATATGGAGAACGATGGTCACCTGGGCTGGAACCAGGACCTGGGTTAGAAGCCCAAGAGATCTCTGCTACCTGACTCCAAATTTGAGCCCAAATCATTGGGCTGATCATTTATATTGATCAGATTGGATGTTTTCAAGGAAAATATAGGTCAGAGGGAGCTACCCAGAGGGTAAGCCCTGGGTCAGCTCACCATTGGAAATAAGATAAAAAGGAGAAGAGTGTGTTAGTAAGAAAGATGGCTGAGCTCCTCCATGTAGAAGGGCTTTAGCCTTTCAGTTTGAAAGGAAGAGAAGACAGACTGGTTCCTATGTGCATAAATATTCATTGGATAATTATCCCACAACACCCTGGAATCTCTCCAATCAGTGGGTTATCTCCTCTTCCTGGGAATTCAATCTTCCTCCTCTCTAAAAGCTCTTCCTGCAGATATTGCACAGGTAGGTGGCTCCTTCTTATCACTCGGGTCCTTACTTAAAATGTCACCTCCGTTGTTAAAGCCTTTCCTAACAACACAATTCCAAGTAGATCCTCAGGCTCTCAACTGATTTTAGCACTTCTTATTACTGCATGCTTTCTTTTACATATTTTTATTGTTAATGGACTCAATATCCACACCACCCATTTAGAACATAAGTTCAATGACAATAAGGATCTCATCTGTATTATTTACTCATATACATGTGAGTAATAAATGAACGTAATAGGTGCTCCATAAATGTTTATTGAATGGATACATGCACGAATATGTGTTTTGATGTGTCAAGTAAGGTGGTGGAAAAAGAACTATTTTCTTGGGAATCTCTATTTTAGTACTGATTATAGCTAATATTTACCAAGAATGGGTATTAATATTTTAAGTGTTATCTTTTTTTCAATCTTCACAACACTGCCATAATATAAACTCTGAAAAGAAAAATGGGGTCTCAACCTGACCAAATCTACCCTAGAGCCATTTAAGAGATGAGATCCATGCCTAGACTCATCCCATTGCAGCTATGCTTCACTACTATATATGCCATTGGATTCTGTTTACTTGCCAGACATGTGCAACAGATTTGGTTTTGAGTTTCCTAGTACCCTATACACACCTGCAAAGAAATCTATTACATGTTCTACTGGAATCATAGTTAAAAATAATTTTCCAGGAGAAGCCCTGTATTTGGAGTGCTTAGACTGGAAGTGTGTCCCATGATCTTCCTAATGGAGAAACTTCATAAAGAATGAAGAAAACTACACCATGAATGACATTACTGCCGTAAATGCAAGGATGAGTTTCTAGCATCTATAACACAAATCAGTGTAAGTCAATTGCATTGATTCAAGCTGTGGTTCAGTGAAAGCACTTCTACAGAGTTAATACAAAGATTTTAATAGTCTTGTTTAATCCATTGATAAAATTTAAGCTATACTGATGAATGAAAAGGATTCATGTCATTTGGGCAATCTTCCCTCAATATTATTTCTTGCCACTACTTTGCCGATTGATATTGGTTGGCAGAAATCACGATGCATCTATTGTATGGTAAGTAACAGACCACAAACATTTGGTATTACTAATTAAGGACATATCCATGGGTTTTAAAACATGCATTATCTTGGCATCTTCTCAGGAGCTGAGACACCTAACCAGAACACTTAAACCTGAACCAGCTGACATTATACCTATACAGACAAGTACAAAAGGCATTATCTATAGCCAATGTCTAAACTTCCTCAGAAAACAACAACAACAACTCTGGTTTTATTCAATATGTGAACAGAAGTCTAACTGAGAGGCTAACATCTTATCCGAGTCATAATCCAAAATCATCAAACAATAATAAATAAAATACCCATAAAATATTTAACTTTATGTTGTAAAATGTGCTGCTAGGTAACTACATAATTGTGGGCTCTAATTCAAGGTCAGTGAATTGGAAAAGCATGTTGTTTATAATGGCTGATTTTAAGCCATTCATTCTTACCATCATTAGTACGTGAGCGTCCATGACAATATCACACCACAAGCAGTAGTTTCACATTCTCTTTTTACAGACTAGTGAACTAAGCCCCAGAGACCTCATGTAAATTACCAAAGTGACAGAGGCAGTGAGTGAGAACCTAGGAACACTGCACAGTGCCTGAGACTGTAATCACTAAAAACATTCTGCCACGCTATTTGCAACTTCTGTCAGATAGATAAAATTCATAGATTTTTGGAGCTAGTAAGGATCTTGGGGTCATTTGCTTAGTTTTCTTATTTTATAGATGAACTAAAACAGTAAACTGTTGACTTCAAATCCATATCCTACGTAGTGATAGAATTAAAATAGCATTCCAGCATTTTTCTAAATAAAATTTCTTTATATACAAAAATTATCTTAAATCAAGAAAACATAAGCATAAAGAAAGTATCACTTAGTATTAAATACTGATGATGTATGTAAAGGGTATTTCTCCACATAAAAGACCACCAAAGAATGATAGAATAATGAAAGAAATGCAAACTGCCATCTTTTTGAACACTGATTAGTACATGAATCCCTAGCTGGTCAGCCAGCCATCTTCAGGTGACATCTCTAGAAGCAGGACTGTTAACCCTGTTTACAGCAGCCCATTCTTTTTGGGGAAAAATTCTACTTTTTTTTACAGTTTTTGTTTGTTTTGTTTATTGAAATAAATCCCATTTATTATTATTTTTAAAATCTTTCCCATGTTGGGTCACAGTAGACCCAAATATCTCAGGACCTCCTTCAGAGTCACAGCTGTAAATACTAACCTCCCGTCCATCTGACATTGATTCAAATATTTACAGAAAATTGTCATCTCTAACACTTGTTAGTCTTTTCTTCTCAAAACAAGGCATACATAATTCTTTCAAATTTTCAAATTCCCTCATTATCATGCTTGCTCTGGACAGTTATCCTCAGGTTCATCAATGTCCTTCTTCAACTTGCAGACTCAGGTCACAGTATTTTGGGGGTGTTCTACTCAGAGTGATGACCTAGTTTATGGCACCCTCTCTGTTCAATACGCCCATGTTAATGTCATCCACATTTTTTTTCAGATGTAGTGTTCAGTTCAATAATTTATCAGTTGTGTATAACACCCAGTGCTCATCATATCATGTGTCCTCCTTAATGCCCATCACCCAATTACCCCATCCCCCCCCCACCTCCCCTCCAGCAGCTCTCAGTTTGTTTCCAATAGTTAAGAGTCTCATGGTTTTTCTCCCTCTCTATGTCATCCACATTCTGATTACAAACTGTCATCACACCGGTGACACTTAACTTCTAAACTTGAATCTATGACTTTTTTTGAACAACAAAAATGTCTCCATTACCTTCTCAATTTCCCTCTCTCTTACCTAACACTGATTTAAAAAAAAAAAAAAATCTGATGCCTTTAGAATGGAGAAAATAAATTTTAAAACCTCACCAAATATTTTGAGGAAATAAAGAATAGCAATAAAGAATAGGTAAATAGTTGAATACCTGTGGAAGTGGGGGGGGCAATGTTAAAATATCTCTTTGTCACTTCAGATGAAGACTTGACTGTGCACAAAGGAGAAGGAGCCAGTGTTGGGGGGGTAAGGGGGGACTGAAAATGGAAGTAAAAATGAGCTTAAATGCTAGAACAAGAACTTAGAGAAACAAGATCTGTCCTTTCATTCTGCTTCTGTTTTATACTTTAAATTTTTGTTAAAATAAAAGTTTCCATATGGCTTTGATGTTTCTTAAAAATCCATCAAAATCAAATAAAATATTAAGTTTTAAAATAAATTAATAGTGTGTATTACATTTTTTGCTGATAAAAATAAAATCACTCTCTGTCTACTATGTAGCTACATCTGTAGACAGCCAGTGTTCTCTGGGTTCACAATCAGGGATAGATTGTAGAACTTCACATAAATTCAAGTGGAAAATATAGGTTAATTTATCAGGATTACTTAAACTGGCTAAAATAACTATGAAAGTATACTAAGAAATATTCAAAGAAGCAATTATATTTCACAGTGTCCTCAAATCACGTTAAATTTATATTTTAAGTACCATTGAATGTTCCTTTTGATTGGAAGAGCCCTATGAATGATAGACACTTCTGTGCTGAGCAGATGAGCAGTTTCCCCTAATTCTCTTTATATTACTGTCCGTTCCTTCCCTATTATCTCATCTAAGTCAACATAATTGAGATCCTCACAAAATGTGAGCCATATGCCTCATCATGCAGTTCATGATTTAAATTTGATCAATGATGCCTATATTGTTTAAAAGAAACATCTCACCAATTCAGTATATTTTGTGCCTGTTCAATTTTTCTTCTATTGCTCCTTGAAATATACTTCTTTTTTTCATTTATCTGTATTTCTGTGCATAGAAAGTGTCAGTTTCCTATGGGCCCCAAAACAGCATCCCAGATGTGTGTGTGTATGTGCGTGTCCACCATTAATACCTGAGTAGACTCTTCACAAACAAAGGCATTCTTTCCTTGCCATTATTGTTTGTCTGATAGACTTGTGAAGAAGTGCTGGAAGCAGGCCTACTTCTTTTATAGGACACCTGTTTTTCAGAAGAAAATGTTCTTTGCTTCACTTTTGGTCTTCATGAGGACATATGCAAGCAGCCCCATATATCTCCCTGTAGTTGCATTAAATGAGGGCTTTCTTAACAGATACAAGCCAAGACTTATCTTTCTGGGCATCCCTCAATTCCTATTCTGCTCTCTGTAATGTCAGGTGGTGAACAGAAAGCAGAGATTGCCAATGTCTCAATTTACTCTCTGATAACTAAAACAAAAAAATTAAAAATAAAAAATAAAAAACCTGTTGTGATGTTTGCTCAATCAATGACCAGCAGCAGAGAAAGAGGAGACAGAAGAACTGGTAAGTCTTTTCAAAGGAAAAAAAGGCCCCTAAAAGGCTATGAGGCAGTTTCTATTCTTTTACGTGTATTTTTTTTTTTAATACAGAATTCAATGTTATGCCTGCCAAAACTAAAGAAAAAAAAAAAAAAGCCCAGAAGTAACTCACTTTCCACTTCAAATTAATAGTGATATACCTCCAATATTGTTACCCATGTCATAGTACTAATAAAATGTCTAAACATTATGCTTCATGTATAAATTTGAACTAGAACATTGAACTCTGCTACCATAGTGTTTAAAAGGACAAAAATTACTTTAAGCAAATAAAAATGGCATACAGACTATTGGAAACATATCACATATAACATAGACAATAGTTTTACAAAGAAAAATGTGTAAGTCTAACAGTGGATTTTTAATATGCCATTACTTCCCCCAGTCACTTTGGGGCTCACAAACCAGGGGAACTACTTAATTAAATGCATGATTAAATAAAAGAAAATTAATTTCCTTCTTGTTATAAAGAAAATAAGTCTGAAAACACAAAATGGTACTTCATTTCATCCTGAAAATATAATTAAAATAAATTTAGTATTTACCTCATATGATTAAAAATCCACCGGACACTTTAGAAGCAAAAGCAGCACATGATACAGCGATACAGCCTTCCTGTGGTACTCTTCAATTTCTATAAATACAAGGAAGGTGAAAGAGTGCATTTAGAGCAATATATGTCTTAGTTAAATGATACTGATCAACTATGAAATGTTTATAATCACTCTACAATGCCTTTAAAAAGTACCTCCCTACATATATCTGTTATTATAGCCTTAAATGCACAATATAGTGATGAAAATTATGTCATCTGGAACTTCTAAGACACAAAAATAGACACCAGATCATAATACACCACACACAAAAAAAATAAAATAAAACCACTCAATTGCATGCTATTTTACTGGGAGAGGCTGTATACTATGAAAAGTAAAATATTTGTAATTTAAATGTTTGCTTATTATATACACATTACCAACATAAATATTTTTCTAGTCATAACACTGTTTTAAGTAGTAGTGGGTGTCAGCTCCATTGTTTATTGTTTCCCACTGACTTCTTTACTAGATTTTAGCAAGTATTCTTATTTCATGTTTCATAATTTTCCTGGAAAAGATTCATAGAATGTGAGAAATGACTGCCATTCATTTGATAAGTTGATAAGCAATACGTAGGCATTTAAATGAATTTTGCTTCTAGATAATATACACTATAGACAGTAAAAAAATAATAACTCAAACTTTCACAACCTGTCTCAATTATTTGTAGATGGAAGTTTTTAATCATATTTTCACCCATCTACTTGCTAAAAGAGAAATAAAGTGATAGGCAAATATATATAGGCACTTTGCTGCTGTCCAGTGTTACTTCTCCATTTTGCCATACACAAACACATACTATTTGGGTACAGCAGGAACTGTATTACATTCCTCTCCTACATCTCCCTCACAATGAGCCTCACGCATGTACTGTTGATGAATCAGCACCATGGACATCTGCCCTTTACCCTCCAAACTCTTTCTTAAAATCTATAATCCCGTAGGTGACAAAGAATACCAGGGTAGGAACACAGGTGGTGGGAAAATGGTGCTCCTCACTGAGAAGTATAATTTTGTCAAGGTACCTGTAGCAGGTTAGAACAGAAAAAAAGAGCAACTTCTTAATCCATTGCAAGAGTGATTCAAAAGAACTGTTTTTTTTAATTATTATTATTTTTTTTAAAGATTTTTTATTTATTCATTTGCCAGAGAGAGCCAGCGAGAGAGGGAACACAAGCAGGGGGAGTGGGAGAGGAAGAAGCAGGCTCCCAGCGGAGGAGCCTGATGTGGGACTCGATCCGGGACGATGGGATCACGCCCTGAGCCGAAGGCAGACGCCTAACAACTGCGCTACCCAAACGTCCCTCAAAAGAACTGTTAATTAAGGGCTGAATTCATGCAAATTACATTACCAACTCAATTTTCCTAAAGGCTACTATTGGAAACTAGATATACATATTCAAAATCTATAGATATAATATATAATATCTATAGATATTAAATATTTATATATTTACATAAATACATATTTCTATTTAACAGAGATGGGTAGATAGGTGAAGAGATAAAAAGGACAGAGAGATAAAGTAGATACCTCATTATGTGCCTCTCTGTGTCTTTTGTCAGTTATTGGTAATTAGAGCTCACTTTGAAGAAAAGGTATTTTTCCAGCCAAATAAATTCTGTACAGTGAATAGTATGTCCCATTAAATTCTAGAAAGACATTGGAAGCTACATTTACATTAGGGAGAAACAAACTGTGAAGGAAAGTGTTGACCACTTTTGGCAGGAAAGAGAGTATTCTAAAGTTCAGAATAGTGGGATACTAGCCAGAAAAATAATGAAATACCAGGAATCACTGCACTACATTTACCAATTCCTAGACATTTTGCACAACTATTCTACTTTCCAGAGAACACATCAACGAATCCAATACCTCATCATCTTCTAACTCTGTATTCACACTGTTTGCCTTGTTTTTATTTTGTTATTTATAATTCTACAGTCAACCACCCTAAACTTTTGTTGAAGGCTCATTGTGACAAGTGCCATTATAGGTGCTTTCGTATGTCCATCTCATTTAATCAACAAGACATATACAGTGTCACACTTTGCAGAGAGTAGCCATTGTCTTATACATGATATGCCTCGGCATAAAAATCCTAAGTCAGAACTTGCTTGTTCCATAAAATAATGTGCTCTTTCCAACTAATTATAATTTTTTTAAGATTTATTTACGTATTTGAGAGAGAGAGAGAGAGTAAGCAGGAGTAGCCGGAAGGGCAATGGGAGCGAGGGAATCTCAAGCAGACTCCCCGCTGAGTGAGGAGCCTCATATGGGGTTCAAACTCATGACCCTGAGATCATGACCTGAGCCAATAACAAGAGTCTGACACTCAACTGACTGAGCCACCCAGGCGCCCATCCAACTAATTATAAATTTTAAGTTCTGAATCTTAAAAATTTTTTAATGTCTTCAGTATTTATTGAATAATTAAAATGTATATGAATTATGAAAATTACCAAAAGAAATCCACTATCTAGTTACCTGAAACTTGCCTTTTAGAATTCCAGTGGAGTGGGGGGATGATCCTAGAACCTCACAAGTCCTTTTGCTTATGATTATATTCAAAGATTAAATTATGACATCTTTAAGGAAGAAGGAATGTGTATTATCTTTTCAACCCACACACTGGAATTCCCTAATTTTTCTGGAAGAAGATAATTTTAATTAAGAACAAATACTGTTTGAGGGAGAGGAAAAACAAGGTAAAGTAAATGGTATGAATGCAAAAGAAGCCACTAGATATAAGGATCAGAGAGAGACTGTTTTGCTAAATAGAAGAAAATAAAGGTAGGACAGGAAAGGTAATGGAGAAAGAAGGTGGGGGAAATATGTTGATAAAACCCATAAAAGTGTATGTGTCTGTGGGGTATTCTTTGGGGAGGGGGGTAGGAGTCGAAGGAGTACGATTGATTAAGTAGAAATTCCTTCAGAGTTTGCTAAGTTATTAATGGAACATTGGAGGAAAGAAATGCAGGCATAATTCCTAAAAATGAAATCAATGATTACAATAACAAGGCATCACTTCCTATACCTAATGGTAACATATAAGAGGAGAAGGCCCAGATGTGGTCCCAGATCATGAGACACTCATTTCAATCTAGGGAGATCCTTCATACCACAATGATTTGGAAAACAGCAGAAGAGTATTAGTAATAGAATATATTGTTCAGAGAAAGAAGAAGGAGAATATAAAAAATCAGTTTCATAAGAATTGGTGGTAATGGCTCCACTGAGCTGGGGACAAAATTCAAAACAAAGAATTTGAGGAAATATACCCTCGACATTTTGTTTGAGGCACACAATTTGAGATAAGTGATAATGTCTAGAACACAAAACATGAGGACTTGATGAATGTGTATTTGCAAGCATTTAGTAAACAAAAGAAAGCTCATTTGTGTATAAAATAAAATAGCCCACCTTCTTAGGACATTCAATAAAAATCACACCTAAAGCAGGCAGTGTACCTAAAAACAAAACAAAACAAAAACAAACAAACAAACAAAAAACCCGCGAGAGTCAACCTGAAAATAGTTCATAAAATATACACAAAATTTTTTATGTTAAGTCTACAAAAATTACCTCGCTTCCCTCACTACCAAGATCATGTGATTAATTACTGATGGAAATAAAACAATATTCCAGGCTTTCTGGCTTCCAAGTCCATTCCCTCGTCACTGCATGAGATTGTCTCCCTCATTTCTAGTGTCTTTCTATAATTAGATGATTATATACTGCAGCTGAATCCCAAACGGGAATACAGTACTGATCCAATAATGACTCTAAGTACAGCCCTGGATTCGCGGGGGGGGGAATAAAGCACAATGCAGTTACCCCAGTCCCTAGAATTCAGTGAGGGATTGAAGGGCAGCTCTACTGCTATTATTGTCTACAAAATGAGAGAACATCTTACTCAGAGGAGGATATAATAGTGAAGAAAGAAAAAAAATGTTAAAGAGGCTCAATGAACATGCTGAAGCAATAATTTCAGAGGGATTAATATGGTTAAGATACAACCAGGGCAGATTTAATGCCGATTCATACAAGAGACTTTAACTTCAAGGTTAGATATATGCAAATGTAATTTATAAAAGAATAATTGTTGTTTTATTTACTTTTTGAGATGAGTATAATAATCTCCAAGGATAAGCAATATTTTAAATTGATTCAAACTGGGATAAGCATACCCTTTAGGTTTATGCTGGTGTGCTAGAGAGTATTTGGAAACAAAAAATAAAAAATAACAGTCTTCCTGGACCTTCAATGCTATTTTAGAGGGAAAATAAATACTTACACTGTGAGTATTTCTAGGTATATATACCCTCTAGTTATGAATTTACATTTCTAGGGGGAAGAGTTTGAAAATCCTTGCTTTAAATAAAAGAGCAGACATTTTTACCACTCTTGTCTCCTCTCCCAGAACATTTTCTAGTGATGGCCATCTTTTTATCTCAAACTGGGAGAAATGGGAGAAGACTTTTTCAGAGGAAATATATAGTATATGGCATCCTCTCCTAAAAGGGAAGTAAATCTCTGACTTAACAATCTTCTTATTCACTATTATTAATACTTATATAAAATAGTCTGTGGGCTCTGTACAACTTAATTATTGATGTATTTAATAATTATATATATATATATATATATATATATATATACATTTGAAAATAGACCAAAATGATCTATTTCTTACTGTTGTAACTTTCACAGGAGACCACATCTAAGGCATTAACACAGAGAAAACAATGTTATCACAGTGAAAAGTTCTGAGCAATTAATTTTTTGGATGTTCCCTTAAAGCAAATAACATAGCACCACCTAAGGGGCTTCCAAGTGGTCTACAGCCTCTAACCTGGAATCCCATCAACATGCTGGAGAGCCTAGATTTTGGTTTAGAGAACTGGTCCACCCTGCTTTAGGGAAAGGGTTATACACAGAAAAGACCAAAAGTTGTTAATTGTTATGTGACATCTGCATCCTCTTCATATTATTAATTTTTTTTTCCTTTTGGTCATAAACTAGAAGGAAGAAGTGAAACAACCTGCCTACTATGAGCCTAATTATGATGGTTTAAAAACGAAACTGAATATATTCATTATAAAATAAATCATCCGAGCTAGGTAGTACTGTCCTTTTACAAACATGGAACTGAGGTTTAGAAAGTGACACAATAATTTTCTCAAGATCACAGACCTTTCCATTATGTAACATTACCTCCAAGTGTCAACTACAGATAACTTTGGTCATGGGACTGGTTAGGACAAATGTTAAATTGAATTGCAACAGTGCTTAATAAAACTTGAAACCTGTAATGAGTGAAGTTGACCAGAACTGGATGTTTTAAGTGTTTTATGATTAAGATTTCAGGGTTATTAAATAAAAGTGAAGTTCTGAATAAAAACTTTCTGTTTCTTTTGTCCGTTTTGCTAATTAATGTTAAATCCTAAACCAATACTAAAAATGTTTATTAAGAGTTATACAAAAATATAATATCCAATATTTTCAATTTGCTTAGTAACTTGCTTAATTAATAATATGATATTTTTAACAAATTGACATAATATAAATGACATTCCCTGGGATCATAAATTTATTCAACATTACATTTCTATTAGGATAGAAAAAGTAGAATATACCATTCGTTTGATCTTAATTCTAATTTAACTAAAGTAGCTACATAATTCTTAAATTTAATATCACAAAAGAGCTATGCAAATACTAAGAATTCAGCTATATAATTCATAATTCTGATACAGTAAATTAGCAATACTATTTTCTGAAGCAATAGAGGGACTACTGAAGGAGAATAGAAACAAATTCACTGAGTAATTTTGACTCTGGCATTCACTAGAACTTTTTAATATTGACAGTAAACATATTTCCAAATTTTAAAAAAAGCATAATGACATTATTACTTGATAGAATCACTCTATAGAGATTCCACTTACAAACGTGTTGCCTTAGACTATGCCAAAAGAGAATCTTGAAAGTATGGTACATTAAATCCTATTTTAATATAAAATGCACATTGGCTATTCTTCAGTAGAGAAGAACAGTAATAAAAGGGATTTTGATTCTTCTCTATTTTAAGTGGCCTAATTTTAAACTGCTTTGTTTGGTGGCTCCCAAAAGGATGACGAGGAGTTCACTCTGGATTGCTTTGGTGACTTATATTGCCTTTTGTTCTTGACTTTCTTAGAGATGTGCATGGTACAGATACTGGTATTTTTATTTGCTTTAATCTTTCAAAACCCAAAAGTAAAAAAAAAAAAAAAGAAAAGAAAAAAGAAAAAAAATACACTGCTATCTTTTTATTAGGTCAATCAAGTTAAAAGTTTCATTGTGCTTGAACTTTTAAAAAGTTGAAATTCTACTCTAGCTACAAATTTTTGCAAGTGAACCATGTATTTCATTTGGCCTTAAAACATATCTTTTCAAAGTCTATCTCTAAATCACACATACACACATACATATAAGATCATTTTTGTGCCTTGTATACATTAAAATAATAATAACCGTATATCAAGTGTTTTCCATTTGCCAGGCACTGTTCTAAGTACTTCCCATATATTTGCTCACTTAATTCTCACAACAATCAGATGATACTATTTCTATCCCAACTGAAAGGTGGAAAATTGAGGCACAGAGAGATTGACTAACCAAGTAACTAACAGAGCTGGCAATTAAATTAAGGTGCATGTCTCCAGAGTTTGAGCTATTAGCAATAATAGCAATAATAGCAAAAATATCTGACTACAATACTGGCATTCTGATAACAGTAATGCACAAAAATGTACATTTTTGCACATTTTGCACATTACCATCTTAACCACACTTAATCAAAATACATAAATAAATAAACTATAGAAGTTCATATAGGGTGGCAGAAACAGCTTAGTGAAAAGTGATAGAGCTAAATCTTTCTAAAGGCATGGCCATTCCTACCTAGTCTACCAAATATTCATAATGTCTGGTAGAGTACCAAACACATAGTAAACCAATATCCAATATATATTTATTGTAAAAGTGAATTAATGAATAAATTGAGAAACTTATGTGAGCATGGGCATTTCTGCAAAACCCAGCTGGAATTTCCAGCTCCAAACACACTTACCAAGTAGACTAGTCTACACTTCAGTACACATCTTCATTGGGTTCTCACTTCCCATCCCTCACCTTCAACTCAATCTTCCAACACTCTCGGGTAGTCTGTTGAGCCCTAGTCACCTGTGTTCCATTTACAACTGCTTAATTCATATTCATTAAATTCTTGTTCTATTTAATAAACTTCATGTAATAAACTAATGAAAAAAAAGCCAATGTGATTCCAGTTAATATCAGTACATTTTAATTGAGGCTTTTGAGAGAAAATATATTAATTGAGGATAGTAATCTCAATGGTGAGAACGTCAGGTAGTAGGACTGTACGTCAGAAATCCAAACCCAAAAGCCCAAACTACTGTTGTCTTGGACTCTCTCATCTCCTAAGGTACACCCTGAATCTGTCTTCATGTCTTTCATTGCCACATCCCATCCAAGCCATGACCTATCCCCTAGATTACTCTCATGGTCTCCTAACTGTCTTTCTACTTGCCCTCCTGCCCCCCCAACCCATTTTCTACATTCCAGCCAGAATTATCTTAAAATATCAATCAGATCATGTCTCTCTATAAATAATGACTTTCCTTTGAACTTCAGAGACTTTATATTTCTTTTCCTCTCCCTTCCTCTTCCTCTTTCTTTCTCCCCCTGCCCTTCATCCCCTCTCTCTTCTCCTCCCCTTTTGGCCACAGCTGACTTCTTCACTCTCACCTAACCTTTCCTCCCTCACTCAACAGACTCCATCTATGCTAGAAGCTTAGTCTCATTTCAAGGCCCTGACATGGGCTGTTCCTCTGTTAGAACAATCCTCTCCCCACTCTTTGCCCAGCTATTTCCTTTCCACCTTAGGCTTCAGCTTTAATGTCACTTCCAAATATTTACCTTACTTTAAATGGGAGTCCCCTCTGAAATTCCATTATGGCTTTCTCAAGTTTTCCTTCCCTGCCATTTCTTTCAGAATAATATACCAGTTTTGAGCACAAGACTTATACCCACACTTACTGAGTTTGAATCTTCAATGCACCACTTGCTAGACTTCATGCCAATGGAGAAGTTGTTTATCCTTGCTATGCTCCAGTTTCCTTATTTATAAAATGAGATACAGTGCTATCTACCCAAATGGAAGGTGGTAAGGACTAAATGAGTTACATGCAAACATTCAGAACAGTGTCTGGCCCATTAAGCACCAATAAATGTGAGCTCTCATTACTCAGTGAAATTATATTTATTTATATTTATATTTATAATTATCTATAATTATATAAGTTATAATTGCATTTATCTGAAATTACATTGATTATATTTGCCTTTCTCATAAGCATGCCAACTCAAGGTGAACAGGAACCATGGTTATATCCTTACCACCACAAATTTGGTGCCTCTAACAGCGCTTAGCTTAGGAAGAGCTCAATCAAAACTTATTGAATAAATCAGCTGAATAAATGCATGAATCTATGAATGCACAGAAGAAAGAATTTGAAAAAACATAATACAGATCATCCATCTTTGGGCACATGGCTCTGATATCTGTAAAATTATACAACACAGACTTAGGATAATATATGGCAGTCTGTTTCACTTGTTTGGGAAGTTCACTGGATCTAAAGAAAATCTTAATATTGTATCCATGCTATTATTTCTCAATTCAAAGGTATTTAAGAAATGACTAACACATCTGAAAAAAATTCTTGGGAAGTTGTTTCATCCCCTTTCATTTTTGTCTTGATTGATCATTAGTAGATAAAAAAAATGCGATGACTCTCAGGAAAAAGTTCTGATAAAATATTTCTGAGTTAAAAAAAAAATCTCTTCACCATTATCAAGGCTGCAATACAGTTCTTCATGACTAGATTTTACTCCAAGAAAATCTCAAAACCCAGTTTCCCACATAATTCATCTTCTAACTTTGGCTCTGATCTCTTTGAATTGTTGTTTTAAACCTAAGGCACAATCGATGAAAATGTCCTGCTGACACTTTTTAGAAAATTACTGCCACCCTACTCCTTAAAAAACAAACAAACAAACAAACAAACAAAAAACTATGTTAATACTCTTATAGCAAAAAAATGATGTTAGATACTCAGAGTCATAACCCTTATAACCTCAATTTAAATGTAGATTTGGGGACAAAAGTATAAAAGAAAAGTGTGCATACCAAATCCTGTTGAGTTGTCCTTTTTTTCTGCTTTCTTAGGAATATTCATTTTATCTTTTAATATCTTATAGCTTACAACTCATCTTGGCAAACACTTTTGACAGCGTTTGTGTTTATCCTTCAGTTTGTTTCTCTAATACCAGAGCAGAGGTATTATTGTATATTATTTAAGAACTGGACCTCTGGAGTCATTTTGAATCATGGATCAACCCTAGTTTCTTTTGACATGGATATCGTTCCTTTTATAAGATACTGAAAATATATATTGAACAATATTGTTCAACAATTCTCTTATTCACTATATATTTACCGAATAAATGCCTTGGGCAGGGACTACGACTGAGGAAGAAAACAGGGCAAGCTGCTGCCCTGGAAAAAAAAAAACAAACCACAGATCACAAACTGCTGTTTCAGATACACTAGGAATCTCCCTTTATTGTCTGCATACATAAATTGTATGTAAGACAATTTCTATCACGCTCTAACATGGTAACTGTGTGCCAGGTACCCTAATCTTGTCTATTAATGAACTCACGAGGTCATGATTCTCATGCTACAGAAAAGGAGACACCTGAACTCAGACTTCAACAGCAGATCTCCCTACTTTATTACGCTAATAAAGAACAGAGCCAGGTGTAAACCTTGTGGTTGTGAATCCAAAACTCAAGGTTGGTTTCAGTTATTCTTGTTTTTGTTTTTATTTTTTGGTTTGTTCTGAACTCAGTCTGCTTTTCTCTACAATCACTGCCTTTTCTGACAAAGTGGATTGAAGGCTGGTAGCCAGATGATTGTAAGGACCAGCCCCTTTAAGTTCTACTTCTGGGCAAGAGGCAAGATAGCAGAATCTAACTCCATCCAGTGGTGTTTTCACAGTAGACATTCCAACTAGCTGTGCACAGTCTCTGTATCTTATCACTGCCTCAGCTCTTCTACAGAAGACAGACAGAAAAAAGGGATGTGGAGAAAGGGAAAAATAGAAAGCAGGAAGGATAGAGGGTCAGACCTACACTGGATGGATTCACTCCTGAGCTGGAGTCATATCTCTGCAGAAGGTGCCACATCATATGCAGTACTGTTCCCAAAATGTGTTCCTTTTAATAGTTTAGCCTAAGTAGTATCTGGAGAACTTTTGAAAGAAAAATCTATAGTAAAGATTAGGAAGGAGAGTGTAGACTCGTAAGAAATAAGCTCTTCTCAGTGAAAGTTTATGACTCAATCACCCATAAAATAATTTTATTCTAGAAGGACCCATAAAATGATCTGGCCCCAAGTCATATTTGAACACATCAGGAAGTAGAGATCCAGAGGGACTGAGTGAGTCACTGAAAGTGAGCAGAGCTGGGAGCAGGACCTGGGCTTCCGGACCCTGTGATGAGTGTTCTCTGACTCATTTCACCCTCAGGGGACACTGCTGCCAATGCCTAAGCACAGTGGTTAGGTTTATATTCAGCCCTTTCCTGCAATGACTGATCCCTAAGCCTGTCTGCTGCCCAGGAAAGGAGAGGTGTGACCCTTCATAAGAAATGGCCCTGAATTCATGACAGTCTCTCTCAGTGATGCTGCCCAGTCACCTGAACACTGGAACATCAGTCCAACCCCAGAAGTGACAAATGGGAGTGGAAAGGGGCTGATGGAAACCCAACTGCACTGGCCTTTCCTGAGCCTGTTTCATATCCATTGGACTATGTTTTACTGGCAGGTCCGTGGCCTTGTCAAATCTTTGCTTTAAATTTTCTCTTCTTGTAAATAACCTCTCAATGAGAGTCATCACCAAAGTCTGGATTCAATTTTCATAGGTCATCTTTTAGGCTCTTTACATAGTTCTTAATAATATAGGATATTGCTTAGGGATCTTGAGGAAGTTTTAATTTACTTTCCTGAAACTCTTCTTTACATCATTATTCATTTTGCCAGGTACTTTTATAAGACAGTTTCACTGATATGGATATAATTCTATAGTCATGAGTCAATATTTTGTGTTCTCAGAAATATGATTAAAAATTAATAAAACATTAGGGAAATTTGTTCATACTCTATACATTGCCATATATTTAGGATAATTTGTAAGGACTTACAGAACTATGTTAATTACAAATATTGTTAAATTTTTCAATTATTTTGAATAAGTTTAATAATAGGAAATTATACAGTTAAATAATACAAAGAATTTTTATATTAAAACTTAATTATAGAAAGTTGATTCTATTTCTAAAGCAGATCAGTGTTTATTATTTTAAAAATACAGGAATTTAAAAAGTAAATTTTCATTAAAGCTACAGTAAGATGTCTTTCAATTAAAGGTAGCAAAACATATTCTCTGATGTAAATTATTCAGTTAATTAGTAGAGTGATAAAAACTGGAAAACAGCTAAAAAGAATGATTTTGAGTCTTCCCTCTACCTCCTTCTTGAGATAATAACAGAAAGAACCATTCCCATGGCAAGACATACTATAATCTATTTCTGGTATTTTCCTTTTGTAAATGATAATTATGTTTTGACTTTTTTCAATTATGAAATCAGAAATGACCTAGATACAGTAGTTATTCAAACCCAAAAAATGTAGACAGAATTGAATTCAAAGGTTCTCAATACCTGTTGTGTTACTTTTTTTTTTTCAGTTATTTATTTATTTTAGAGAGAGAGAGTGTGAGTGAGCAAGGGGAGGGGCAGAGGGAGAAAGAACCCTGAAGCAGACTCCTGCTGGGCTCAGAGCCTGACATCCCAGGACCCTAAGATCATGACCTGAGCTAAAATCAAGAGCTGGCCCCCTCAACCGACTGAGCCACCCAGGTGCCCCCTATAGTCTTAACAAATCTGAAAAAGGTTCTGGTTTGCTCCAGTATTTACAGCATTTACTTATACATGTCCTAATGCTGTACCCCAAACTTTGCCCACTGCCTTACCATACTTCATTTTAAATCAGTGTGCTATTATCATTCATATTGCTGTTCATTGAATCTAAAGTCTGAAAGAAATTTCTGAAGTCACATAATCACTCTTCAGTTTTCAGGAAATCATCACTAAAGCAAGACAAATGGCGAGATGCCCTTCAACAGATGACTGGATTAAGAAGATGTGGTCCATATATACAATGGAATATTACTCAGCCATCAAAAAGAACGATTTCTCAACATTTGCTCCAACATGGATGGGACTGGAGGAGATAATGCTAAGCGAAATAAGTCAAGCAGAGAAAGACAATTATCATATGGTTTCACTCATTTATGGAACATAAGAAGTAGGAAGATCGGTAGGAGAAGAAAGGGAAGAAGAAAGGGGGGGTAAACAGAAAGGGGAATGAACCATGAGAGACTATGGACTCTGGGAAACAAACTGAGGGCTTCAGGGATGGGGGGGAATGGGATAGGCTGGTGATGGGTATTAAGGAGGGCACATATTGCATGGTGCACTGGGTGTTACATGCAAGTAATGAATCATGGAACTTTACATCAAAAACTAGGGATGTACTGTATGGTGACTAACATGATATAATCAAAAATATTATTATTAAAATAAATAAATAAAGCAAGACAAATGAGCCTACCTAAAATTTTAGCCATGACTTGTGCCAGCCTGTCCCTGTGAAGTACATACGAATCCCTAGATGGGCACATCTTCAACATCTGTCTGGTTTTGCATTATAACCCTACTATTAAAAATGTCCTTCCATTGTTTTTTCATGGAAAGATCATAAGCCTTTTTTCTTCAGTCAGGTTTTCTAAGTCCCCCAACCCCTAGCATTAAGAATGTCGCCCATTTCCTCCTTTATGCCCCTAAGCAATTTGATGTAAGTGTATTATTACACTTATGTTGTAATAATTTGTTTATAGAATATTGAAATATTAATCATAAACTGTAACTTACTATGCTTCTGTCTCAGGGCCTACCACATAACCAGGGCTCAATAATTATTGGCTGATGAAATAATCTGTTCATAATGTATTTATACCACTGAAATGAAAAGTCTGATGTAGAATGCAATCAAGCTTTATTAAGGAAGTTTTGTCATTCACTCATTCAGCATCTGCTATGGGGCAAGCATGTCGAACTCTCCTCTGCTTTCTGTAGCACACAATAGATGCTCATCAAACATTAATGTATTTCCTTTTATTCTTTCCTTTCCCTCTCTCTGCAGCCATTTCTGGCATGCAGTCAAATAACACGTTTGTTATTATATACTCATGCTCTTTAAACAAGCATAATGATTATTAAACTTTTGTTTCTTTCCTTTCAATTTTTTGGCCTTTCCATTTTTTTCATTTTATTAAGTTTTTAATTTTAATTCCAGTATAATTAATACACAGTGTCATATTAGTTTCAGGTGTGGCCTTTACATTTTCATACCAATTTCTGTACCCCTTAAGTTATTTCATCCCTTTCTTATGCATGGAATAAATTTAAAAATAGCTAATTTCAGTCTACCCCAGGTACTTCAAAGTTTATCTTTTTATTCTAAAAGGGACAAGACTCTCAGACAATAATTCACAGGAATACACAAATGATGTAAGTGTGCTCCTCCCAGGTAATTCTTCTTTCTTTTTTCTTTTCTTTTTGTAATGGGGACCAGCTACTAGTAATCAAATGACATGAATGCCTGATGTGAAATTTCAGGGTTTATGGCACCTGGGGGAGGAGTGGTAGGTAGCAGGCATACTGGTTAAGAGAATAACTCTTACGGTCAGATAGACCTGAGTTTAAATCTCAGCTCTACCACTAGTAGGCTCTGTAATTTTGGCAAGATACTTAATCTAGGTGAGTCATAAAGTCTTCATATTCAGATGAGGAATTATACTATAAAACAGGCATTAATTTATGCAAAATCGAAGCACAGTGGTTGGTAAATAGTAAGTGTTCAACCGATAGCTTTACTTTTTAATTACCATTACAATAACATAAAAATAGATACCCTTTCCACAACAATTTTTAGTTGCCATAAAATAAATTTCTGCTTTTATACAAATTACATGACATGAAAAAGATCTGTGATTTTGACTTTCCCTTTAAGGCTTTTATTTGAAATCTATTAGATTTTTCTGTTTTGCTATCACATATCCTATCTCTGTCATAACTGATCTTCATATAGACTCCATTATTTCTAAGTTTTAGTCATTTTGAGAATGACCCCCTTGTCTTTGAGATGCTCCCTAGAATTCCTTAAAGTGAATTTTGTATTTTCCCCTTCACTTATATTCTAAGTCAGAGATCCCAAAGATGTTTTACAAATTTGGTAACCAATCACCTAGCTATTTACTTTTATATGTTGTGTGAGCGTGTGTTTGTGTGTGTGTATAGGTATATAGATCTACACATACCGATTTCCTTACCATTCCTCAAATTCTATTAGGACCGCTTACTTGCACCATTCCCTGTAGAGTCAGTACTAAAAGTTATGCCTGCATTCTAGAATACATCAGCCGAGGGTTGTGTGCCTGCATGGTAAAGTTTTATCTGTGTGTACATGCATGTGATGTGAGTGTGGGGGAGGGGGTTGTACAAAGAGAGAATCAATAACCAAAAGTTCTAGCTGTATAATTTAGACAGTTTCACAGCAGCTTAATTTTCTTTCCTTCTGCCATTTTGTTGCACTGTGTGGAGAAGAAATTGGTAAAATTAATCAGGCCCTAAGATCTGGTAATTGGATATCACACGTAAAGATCCCCAAGCCTTACATCTTCTTGATGTAATTGATGAAGATGTTTTAAGTACAATGTAAGTCTCTGTGCTAAGTGTAATATAATGCAAATGCTTGACCAGATGATTTTGTAAGGGCAATATCCATTTTTCAAAATTAAACAACTGACATTTTAAATGCCCAAAGGCTCTGGTACTGTGCATATTATTGATTAAACCGACATTTTAAAATTACTATAGTGCAAAAGAGCTCATTAAAATAGAAAACTAAAATTTTTTGGCTTTTAATAGCTCAAAATTGGCCTGAACACTAATAGTGCAAATGTTTGGCTAAGTACCAGGTGGAGAATTTGTATCAATATTCAAAGGTCCTGAAATAACATTTCATTTCATAGAGTACAATCATGGGACTGTCTTCAAACTACATAGATACATAAACAGCAAGCAAAACACCTGCTCATTAATCTTGGACTATGCTTTTTATCCATAATGAGTAGTCAACTTCTAGACCTAATCTTATACTTTACCACTCTCTAGAGACAATAACAAGCCTCTAAATGCAGTTTCACACCCATTTGAACGTTTTTGTCTGATAAGTTATACTTCCTGGAATATTCACATCAGCCTGTTTGTTTTTCTTGGCTTAGATTATATCAGAACAGATTTCAATAATCATTTCCAGTGATAGAAGTGTCTAACCATCCATAGTCCACTGAGCACCCAATTTTAAAACAGTGAAATTCATGTTGAATGTAAGAAAAAGATACCTTTAAAAGGTCCGTCATTTCAAATTCCATGTTGCACTCGTGATAAGTATTCATCTTAACAGAGGTGAATCATTAGACTACTTTTCAAGGTATTTACATTATTGACCATATTCATGGGAGGAAAAGCAAGGGAGATGACAGAAAAATATGCACCTGGACAATGATGAAGAAATAAAATTTAATTAAGGAATCATTATAACCCACAAACTATCCATGGAAGGTGGCTAACTATATAGGTTAGGAAACACTGATTCATTTATACACTAGACAACATGTCAGCTCATATTTAAAGCTAGGCACAGCCTTTATATAGGGGAGAAATAGAAATGATATTGTACTAGAGAAGGAGCATTTTTGAAACTCTTAATACTACTCCCTTTTACAAGGTAGGGCTTCATTTTCACTATAACTAAGATTGACATCAAGTTAATCTTCAATGTTATGTTTAAGTTTTCAAATGATAATCTATAATTGGCCAAGTCAAGTGAAATTCCTTGATCATTTTTAAAATGCCAAGGGCAGACATTATGAGAAACAGAGGCTATTGTGAATACTATGCTGGAGGCTCTTCTATAATATGTCTGAAAAAAAAAAAAAAGAAAAGAAAAAATTGTCCATCATTTGGCTCTCCTCTCTACTCATTTGAGTGAACATATGTAGGTCATTCATCCTCCCCACCCCACCCCTGTCTCTCCCCACCACTGCGCATCCCCTCCCCCAGATCTGTCTTACTCCACAATGTGCTTGTTGTTCAATCTATCACATTAAACTTTGCATGCTCTTTGCAGATACTCACTCAATAAATCCATGCAGACTCAAACTAAATAGAATTATGGTATACCTTTGTTTATTTTGGTTTGTTTGTTTTAGTGGAAATGTACAAAGTATGGTTTTTGTTGATGCCAATTCTATTTTCTGACTTCCCGAAACAGGGTATACAATAACACAGTTGTATTGTAGTAAGATATAATGATTGTGCCAAAAATCATAAAATGAAAAGCTGCCAGGTTAGTTATTAGCATGGACTCAGTGAATGGGAAAAAAGGAGAAAGAAGTGTCAGCTGCATAAAGCATGGGAAAAAGTAAAAGGTTTGAAATCTTGCAAAAAAAAAAAAAAAGTTAACTTTGAACAGGCTCCTGAAATTCTGAACCAAAATCTCATCCCTTAAAACAGTTGTATGCTCATTCCTATAATTACACATATGGCAAAAACTGAACCTTCGCATGCACAGTTGCTGTGGCTACAGTAAACACTGGAAGGCAGAAATCCATTACCTCTGGCAGAGGGTATCACAATGACCCCATTAAACTCCTTTAAGGATTCACTTTATGATCTCAGCTCGTTAGTCCCCTAAATAGCAGGTGTCGTGACAAAAGGAAGCGCTTAGAAGGGAAGACTTCTCAGTCAAACATGCACTGAGCCAAGAACAACCTCACAAGTTATCAAAACAAAGCGTCACAAGTTTGAAATAAATGAGCTTGCTTGGGCACAAACTGAATACCGTGTCTGTGTTTTTTCAGTGCCTAAACATAATCTATTCGCCGCAGGCTTTTTCTAGACCTGAAATCTCATGCTGTCAACATTATCTGTAACCACACTCCTTTAAATGGAGAAGTGTCACTGCTTCAGGTGACATGGTTTCATTAAGGGAAATTGCCCGAGGAAGGATGCAGGTGTATCTGCCATTCAAAAGCCCAAAAGGTATGTTCCTCATTTAGAAATAAACTCATTTAAACAATGAGAACTAATTACCACATTAATTTATTGTCAACACAACTAAGTACAGGCAGGCAGATATAATAACATATGTGTAAACTACTAAGCGAGCAGAATGAAAACGAAACCACTGTGAGTCACCTTCCTGGTACTGCACAAGTACTCACTAACAGCCACATTGTAGGTTCTGTTTGTCAGTTCATTAATATTATTATACAAATATCTGTGCCCATACATTCCCACAATGCTTCATCTGCCTTTCTTTATCCCCTTAGCTCATTTTGATTTCTCCATGCATATGGTGCACAAACTGTAGAGTGGCCCCCATGATGCTCCTCCGATGGTGTTTTACCCTTACAATATCCCCCTCCCTTGATTGTGAATGGGACTTGTGATTTGAGTCTGATACCATACGGCAAAGGTGATGGGATGTCACATCTGTTCCATGATTATGTAAAGACTGTATCTTATAGCACACTTTCTCTATTCCAGTCCTTGCTGCCTTGACAAGTACACAGTTCTATTAGGGAAGCCCTAATGGCAAAGAATTGTGAGTATTGTTTAGAAAATGTGAGCAGGCTTCTAGGAGCTGAAGATAGTCAGTATAGGCTTAAGCTGGCCTTGAGTTACAGCCAGCAAAGAGCCAGAGTCCTTGGTCCTACAACTACAAGAAAATGAACCTGCCAACTAATTTGGACATGGATCTTCCCTTGAGCAGAGGACCCATCTAATCTGAGCCCAGAACTCCAGACTCACAGAAACCGTGAGATAAGAATGTGTATTGTGTTGCCTTTAACTGTTGAATTTGTGTTAATTTGTCATGTAGCAACAGAAAATGTATACAGTGTATATTAAGATAAGATAGTATCACTCATAGCTAGTAGTACCACCATCCACCCAATTGTTCAAGCTAGATTGTCTTCTCCAACTTTCCTCCCTCAGTCTATTAGTCATCAAACCTAGTTCTCTGAAATGTCACTTGATTATTTTTATCCTTTGACCCCTGCCTACTCTTACTGCCTTGGGAGAAGCAATCATTATTTCCCACCTGGAAAAAATGTTGGCATCTGTTTCCAGAGCATTTTATTTTCCCTTCATGAGTAGTTTTGCAAATATTTTCCAAAGTTGGAATATTTCAAGAGATCTTATCAAAACTATACATAGGAAGGGGTACCTGGATGGCTCAGTCAGCTAAGTGTCCAACTCTTGATTTCAGCTCAGGTCATGACCTCAGGGTTGTGAGATGGAGCCCTGCATCCGGCTCTGTGCTGAGTGTGGAGCCTACTTAAGATTCTCTCTCTCCCTCTCTCATTCTGCCTCCCCCAACTTGAGTGCACACACATGCTCTCTCACTCTAAAACAAACAAACAAAAACACACACAAAAAAACTATACACAGGAAGATAGAAATGCTTTGTCTTTAATGTTTCTATGTCTTTCACTGGTTTACCACAAACCATCCCACCCAATTCCCACTTTCTCAGGCAAATTCCTTGGTCCTCCACCCCATCTTCCTCCTTCACGTCTCCTGACAATGAACCTTTTAGATACCTCACAACCCTTCACATTCTATCATGCCAACTCACTCCCAAGGGTTGACTCAAAGACCATAATAGCTTTATTCTATTTGCATTTTAACAGAAGACTCATACAGACACATTGCCATCACATGGAGTTTTCTTAGTGGAACCATTATTGCAAATAAAGGTAAAAAAAAATGTTTTTCAATATATAGAACAGATGAAAGTGGGGTCGAATGTAGATGGCACTGTGGGAGGACAAGTGGATGGGGTTTGCAGCAAATCTGGTGCAATGCTGGCTGAACCTCTGGTAAACACACACACTGTCAGCCCAGCAGCGTCTCTTAGGAACCACAGGGCTCCGAGTACAACAGTTTGAAAACTACTGCTTTAAAGCAAAGCAATTGCTCTCTGATAAGGACGTGTTTCAATGATTGTCAAGAGAGTCTGACAGACATTCTTGATGGGATCAGGTCATTCTGCCAAAAATTTAATTCACAAGATGCCAGTTCACTCTCAAAGTCTTTACATTCACAAATTACATATAATGCTAATGTATTAATTTCACCAACCTTGATTATTTTCATGATTGCTGACCCTGGGGTAAAGCTGATTTGTGGAAACAAAATATTCATAAAATTTAGGCTCTTTCATTCTTTCCCACACTATAGTAAATGCACTTGAGGCCATCTCTGACCTTTACTGCATTGGATCAAAAATTGACTTTTTTCTCCCTATAGCCTCTATCTTCCATGTGCAAGCAAAACCTTATGTCTTAATCACTGATACAATATTTTGTTTAGCCTCCCTGCTGTATCCTTACAGAACTGAAGCAACACATATATATATACTAAAAAATTTAAAAGAATATCTATCTCATATCTTAGTGATCTTGGGAATCCTGGCTAACTTGTATCCAACATTTATATAATGAATGTGCATACTATATCATGAAAGTGATTTATGTCTCCACGTGGAGTTTTAGCAAAGAGGATTTTAAAAGCTTGCATAATAATACAGAGGCATCTGGCTACTACCATAGTAATAGATTATTATTGTGAAATAATGACCCTGGTAGCATCAAGAGCTAGAATTTATTGAATTCTTACTCTATGTCAGAGCAAAGCTACAGACTACATACATTGCAATTCACCAAGAAAACATATAATTTGTTATTAACTCCATCTAACAAATAAGACTAAAATGAATGAGAAAACTTCAAAGCAGAGACATCCAGTAAGTCCCAGAGTTGGGGGTCTGATCTCAGCTCTCATTATCTGCAAAACTTAATTCTGGGTTAGAATGGAAAAAGTACAGAAATGTTAAATGAATGACGATTCATAGTAATTGATATTTGCACTATGACATCTTCATATCAATTTCTAGGTTTCAGCACCAAGAGTCTTAATAGTATTATTATCATTAGCAGGAAAAAAATGCTAAATTACTGCATAGTTTTGTTTTGCTGTTAAAGTAATCCCAAACTTCACTACATAGCTCAAGGACATATGTTTAAAGCCAATATGTTCTGACACCCAAAATCTGGTAACATTTCTCACTTTTACTTCTGTAACTGATAGTTCATTCATTTAATAATTTATCCATTAAATATTTACTGCATTCCTACCATTGATTAGGCACTTTACTGTGTACTTGAGATGAAGGGATCTTAAAAGGCCATCAACGTAGTGACCCAGATTTAGCAAAAGACTGTAAAAATATAATAATTATTCTACCACACATACCTATAGGTGAAATGGAAGCACAAAAAAAGCAGCTGCTTAGGTCTAGACTTACTCCAGAGTTAACCTTAGATTCTGATGAGATCCTTCTAATCAAGCTTACTCTGAACTCTATCTTGGAGTTAAGGTCTTATTCAAAGCATGGTTTTGAAATGTCAGGCTAGTCTAATCTCAATAGACCTTTTAGAACTTGGAAAAACACTGTGGCTTAAAAAGACTGGTGGGATTGTGGATAAAATGTATTTCTTCTTTAGAAATTTATTTCTCATAATTTTTAATATGCTTTTTATTTCTCTAAATCAATGCTTTGATAAGCCTCCTTCTCATCACAATGGTGATAGCACTTCCACTTGGGTGAAATATACTCTTTCTATGTATACCCTATTAGAAGTGGTACTTACCCAATTTATTCTTACCAACAAGTATAATACACTAACCATATCAATATCCATGTGCTTACTGACATTTTGAGCAT
Organism: Ursus maritimus; assembly: GCF_017311325.1. Taxonomy (NCBI): domain Eukaryota; kingdom Metazoa; phylum Chordata; class Mammalia; order Carnivora; family Ursidae; genus Ursus; species Ursus maritimus. The sequence continues at coordinate 19,849,242 of NW_024424119.1, forward strand.
ATAAGATGATAATTAGTGAAAAATATTAGATTATTATGGTTTCTAGCTATAACTTCCGTAGCCCAGTTAAAAACTCCTGCACAAAGCAATTTTTACTTGAATGTATGGTTTTCCAAAAGATCTTTTGTAAGTCAGTTGTTTGGATATGGAACCCATTTTTTTCCATTAAAGATTGAGATTACAGATTATGTTCCCAGACCAGTCTTTCATTGTTCTATATTAATTCAAATACGGTAGATGAGTATTAACAGCACAGATTCGTATTTGTCTCCTGGGTCCCATTTGATTCAGAAGGAAGAAGGATAAGGAAAAAATATTCTTATAATTTCTTGTACAAAATTCTTTCTATGGGTAAATTTTTGAATATATGAATTATTCTTTTAGCACCTTACTATTTCTTTTCTGTATCTGTATTCATATTTTCAGTAAATACACTCATTGCTATACCTCAAATGGCCTTTCCTATTACCCAAAGAACTTCCTGATGAAAATAATGCTTATACCAATCACATGATGCTAATTTATACTACCTAAAATCTTTATGTATATACCAACTCCTGTAGTCCTCATAGCAATCCTATGGAGCAGATATTATTATCCCAATTTCTAAAAAGTTAGGAATCCAAGGCACAAGAAATTAAATAACTTGACCACAATGACACAGCTGGTATGACCAGAAAGAACTAGAATCCAGACCTATGCAGTCCATCTCTAGAGACCACATATTTAACCATTTTTTCATATATTAATAGTGTTGGGGGGTCTAGGGATGATGAATGGAAGGGCAAGGGTAGTCAAGGCCATACGTGAATTATATATAAATTGGATTCTTATCTTTCAGAGACTAAGTAAATGAGTCACTGACATAGATACTTTTAATACCATAATTTCCCATTAAATGAGATGCCATTATCTCCTCTAAATGTGTTTTCATGGTTTTATCCTGCCTGTTACTCTTTAAGCAGCTTATGAAATTTATTGTATGTGAACTGTACCCATTGAGCTGTCAGCACACTTTATGTGCTCCAAATCCTGATACAGAAAATCAGCATGTCTATAAAAGAACAGAACAAGGAAAAGGCATTTCAAATTTGTCATGATGGTCTTGAACAGAGCTATTTATAACTGGCAGGCTTAACTTAGGGCAAACCCTAAAAACAGATGTCACTGAGTTCTCAACAATTGTTACATTCATTCCTATGCTGCTTCATTAAGCAATAAATATATGAAAAATGTTCAACTTGATTAAACGTCAAATAAATGAAACTTTAATTGATATATACATCATAGGGGCATAATGTTTTAAATAATGATAATATCCAGCTTATGCAAAGGGGTGGGAAAATAAGTACTCACATGCACTCTTGATAAAAATCCATATCCATACATAGATTAATACATCTATTTTACAGGTAAAAATCCATATCCACATCTATATCCATATAGATAAGGATCTATTTTACACGATACTTTATTAATAGCTGGTAACTTTTTAAAAAGGTTATAACTAGCAATTCCACTTCAAGGAATGTATATTAGGAAAACATCAACATAAATGCATTTATAGGTAGGTGGATAGATAGAAGGCAAAAAAATCAAATGATAGAATACATTTTTCAATGGTTTATGGTAGTATTTTTGGGAAATAGCCTAAGTGCCTGTCAGTAAGTGGACAATTGAGTAGATTGTAGTACTTCCATATAGTAAAGTATTATAATGTCTCTAATACTGTTGAATGAACACAGCAAACTGCAGAACAATATGCAGAGTATAAAAAACATTTGTTTAAAAAAAAGGAAATTTAAGTCTGAAGATAGGAAGAAAATGGGGGTTCTCTTTTTTATGCCTCTTACTGTGATCACAGGAGGAAAAAAAAGTGCTCTATTGAGTTGTTGGTAAACATTTTATGCTTGCATTTAAACTTGAAACGTATGAACAGGATAAGACAATCAGTTAAAATCAGAAATGAGAAGCATTAAAAATTTAATGGCCTTGTTTTGCTGTAGCAATAAAATGACCAAGTGCAATGACTTGATTTAATAAAATCATCTTTTAAAATTTAAAACAAAAGCATCTGGAGAATGAGAGGATATTACTTTAAAATAGATATACTTCTGAATCATTTGATTTTTTGCAGTTACAAATATAAAAATAAGTTGTACACATGAAACTAATGTAACATCATGTATCCACTATACTCAAATTAAAAAGAAAAGTAAAAAAATATATACATATATAAAAGTATAACTTGACCACTGATAATGGTTTTTTGAAAGATAAATATTTTCATTTAATGCATGAACTACTGGATTCACTTAAACAAAAATAATAGTATTCTTGAAGTAATATTAGGATCAATTTTCTTTCCACTTATTTCCCTCTATGTTATGTGTATTGTGATTTCCTTAAAAAAAAAAACAAACCCAAACTCCACTTGATAAAAAGTATAATATGGAGATTTTTTTTCTTATTTTTGTTCCTTAATTGTGACCCTATCAGTCTCATTTTCTTTGCATAACATAAACTATTAACTTCCTTTAGATAGCAGCTTCTTTATCTTTCGCTGGTACTTCTTGAAGCTATTCTAAGCTACCGAAATCTTTGTCTATCCTTCTGCTTTCAGTTGGCTATTAAAAGAATATTTTGCCACCAAATTAATTGTAACAAATACACATACCAAGATTCTCCACTGCTCATTTCATTTCCTGTGGTCTAAATCCACAGTTTGGAGAAAGCTTTCTCCAAGTAAATGGAAACATGACAATGACATTTAATTGTGCTGTATCTCCATTATGACAAAATGGGCTTACCCAAAGTTACACATGAATAAGATTTGCAAAAGTGAAAGCAAATTTACTAAATGTAGAAGAGCCTTTTACATTCATTCCAAACCTGTAGTTAACTTCTTGAATTAAATGTCTCCAACACAGCCGCAAGTTGATTTACTGTTTTGTTTACTCAGCAATGAACGAATGAATTCATTTCTGAGCATTTAATAGGAATCAGGAAAACTTGGGTGATAACATATTTATAGAACCTGGTTTCAGTAAGCTTGCACTCTAATAGAAGGTAAATCAAATTAAGAGGATTAAGAGTGTCCATATATAAGCAGAGGTAAGTTATTATTGGAAGTTCAGAGTAGGGGATTATTGTTGCATGCAAGTGAGATTCAAAGATGCTAGATAGGTTGTAGGAAGCTAGACATCCTGAACGCCAAATGAAAAAGCTGTTTACTTAATTAAATGTCAGGCTTCATTGAAAAGGAATTAAGATGAGCTAAGGTGGCTGAAATTTGTCCTGTCAGAAACAATACAGATTTTGCATTATAAAAGGGACATGATCTAAATTTTTATTCCTTAGCATGACTTTGCTTCTATTATTTCCTTAGCTGGTGAGTCCCTGATACCATCACCATCATCATCATCATCATCATCAACTTATTTATTTTATTCTTAATGGAATCCAAAAACTAATCCACATAATCTCCATACTTAATCTCCTGGGATTCAGAAGTGAGGTGTTATATTTTTTCAAAATTTTATGAAGAATATATTATTTCTGTCTATTCAAGTAGACGTTTATTCCTGGACTGATTAGAACTCCACATGAACTCACAAGGCAAGTAGAGTGGAAATTCAATTTAAAACCAGAAACCTTGATATAAGATAATGATCCCTAGTTCTGACCTCCTTTCCTCTTCTTCCTGGTGTTCTGTCTAGACCTGCTTCTTATTTACTCACTCTTCACAGTACCCCAGCATTCCTGGGCAGCATATCTTCTTGAAACCTATTAGGTATTTTTGACAGTTAAGGTGCTGAGTATAAACTTCTGAAAATGGAATTTTACATTACACAATAAAACCTACTTTGAAAAAAAAAGCACTAACTACTGCTTAGAATATTTTTTTTCAAACTTTATTTTGAAGAATCCTAGAGTTTTAAGAGTTATTAAAAATTGGTACCATCTCTTTCCAAACTATAGTTCATTTCATTTCCAAAAGTTCAGATCTTTGTTTAAAGAAAAAAAAATCCAAGTTGCTATTTTGGAAAAAGTCCTGTGAAACACATGTGTCCATATTTAACTGAAGTAGAAATACTATTTAGGAAAATAGGGGTAACGTGTCTACTGTGAGATAGGTTAAGGAGTCACATTTCATCCTCATTGTAACTCTTGATAAGCTTTTTGTTAAGTGGAATCTGTATCATCAAGTAAACTACAAAAGCTAATCAGTTCAAAAAACCCCAGGGCACTTCTTATCGCTGCAATACTTCGTAATAGATCTCTGACTTTAAATAAAATACAATATTATTTCTTAAGAAGCATAAAACTTTTCCTCTAGATCATTTCATAGCTTGGCTTTAACAGCCTTAACTTAAAAAATACACATTAAATTTGGATGGAAAATTCTGTCAAAATTAATTAAGGCTTTATTGATTGAATCACTACTGAAAATTGGTAACTGGAGAAATGTCTACATAATGGTGGCCCTATTTATGAACTACTTAGATTTAGAAAGGCACCTTATAACCTGGTATATTTTCAATGCAAAAAGACATGATATATGTAAACTTGTACATATTTTTGAAGATTAAGCTTCATGAAAATTTGGAATTTAAGGATGTGAATTCTGGCTCTCCATGCTTTTTTCCTACCTGATTAAAATTTGCTCAATGGTATTCGTATCATGGTTATTTTATTTCATTATGAATACATTTATAATAAGTATGTGTTATAGTAAGCTGCTAGCATAAGTCCCTTGTACATCTCTAAATTAGGATTCTGTTATTTAAAAAATTACACTTTTCCAATGGAACTAGAGATCCCAAAGAGTAATGTAGTATGAAATGTTTAACACTGTTCAGCCTGTTCTTAATTCAGTGACATCCTCTCCAAACCTCTGTGAGTTCAAGACCTTCAAAGTTGTGTTTTAAGTTCTAGGTCTCAATATTTAGTAACACATATTGAAGTCCTCTAGATCAAATTCTTTAACCAACTCCCCAAGGCCCTACGCTTTCTTTAAAAATAGACTTCATTTTTTTTAGAGCATTTAAAGTTTCACAACAAAACTGTGTGGAAAATACAGAGAATTCCATATGCCCCTTGTTACCACCCACACTCCCCAGTCTGCCTATTAACAAATAGTTCACCAGAGTAACACATCTGTTACAATCAATAAACCTACACAGACATATCATCATCACACAAAGTCCGAATGTTGCATTGAGTTGCACTCTTGATGTCGTACACTCCATGGGTTTTGACAAATATATAATGACATGTATCTACCATTACAGTATCACCCAAAATAGTTTCATGACCCTAAAAATCTTCTGTTCTTTGTCTATTCATCCCTTCTTCCCCCTTCCTACCTGATAACCACTGATCTTTTCCTGTCTCCATAATTGTTTGTTTGTTTTTTTTCCAGAATGTCATACAGTTGACTCATACAATAGTAATATTTTCAGGTCAGTTTATTTCACTTATTAATATGTATTTAAGGTTCTTTCATACCTTTTCATGATATAACAACTGACTTTTTAATGCTGAATAATATCCCAGTGTCTGGATGTACAAGAATTTGTCTATCCATTCACCTACTGAAGGCCATCTTTGTTGCTTCTAAGGCCTGGCAATTATAAACAAAGCTGCTATAAATATCTGTGTGCAGGTTTTTCTGTGGACACAACTTTTCAACTCAATTAGGTAAATGCCAACCAGCACGACTGCCGGATTGTATGGTAGGAGTATGTTTACTTTGGTAAGAAACTACCAAACTGTCCTCCAAAGACTTCTTATTCTCTTGACAGTATCTTTTTGCAGAGCAGAGATTTTTAATTTTAATGAAATTTAACTTCCAATTCTTTTCATGGTTTATGTCTTCAATGTTGTATCTAAAAAGTAATAGCCATACCTAGGTCAATTTAATTTTTGCCTGTTATCTTTTAGGAGTTTTATAGTTTTGCATTTTACTATGATCCATTTTGAGTTTATCTTTGTGATAGATACAAAATCTAAATCTACATTCTTTTCTTTTCTCTTTCTTTTTCTTTCTTTCTTTTTTTCTTTCTTTTCCTTCTTTTCTTTCTTTCTTTTCTTTCTTTCTTTCTTTCTTTCTTTCTTTCTTTCTTTCTTTCTTTCTTTCTTTCTTTTTCTTTTTCATGTTGATGTACAGTTGTTCCAGCAACATTTACTGAAAAGACTCTTTTCTTCATCATATTATCTATATGCTTCCATCGAATAATCAGTTGATGCATTTATGTGGGTCTTTTTCCAGGCTCTCTATTCTGTTCTATTGATCTATTTGTATATTCTTTCACCAGTACACTATTGTGATTACTGTTGGTTAATAATAAGTCTTAAAATAAGGTAGTATCAGTCCTCCAACTTGTTCTTCTCCCTCAATACTGTGTTTGGCTATTCTGGTCTTTTGCCTCTCCATACACATTTTAGAATCTATTTGTTGATATTCACAAAATAACTTGTGAAGATTTTGACTGGAATTTCATTGAAATTATAGATCAGGTTGGGAAGAATTGACCTCTTGATGATATTGAGCCTTCCTGTCCACGAACATGGAATATCTCTCCATTTATTTAGTTCTTTGATTTCACTTATCAGAATTTTGTAGTTTTCCTCATCAGATCCTATACATATTTTGTTAAATATATGCTTATATTTTGTTTTTGCTAGTAAAAATGGCAGCTTATTTTTAATTTCAAATTTCACTTGTTCTTTGAGTGTATATAGGAAAGTGATTTATATAGGAAAGTGATTATTTTTCCATAATAGCCTTGTCCCCTGCAAACTTGCTATAATCATTTTTTGTTGATTCTTTAGTATTTTCTACATAGATGATCATATCTTCTGTAAACAAAGACAATTTTATTTCTTCCTTCCATTCTGAATACCTTTTATTTACTCTTCATGTTCTATTGCATTAACTAAAATTTCAAGTATGATATTAAAAAGGTGTCCTAAGTGGGCACTTGAGTGGCTCAGTCAGTTAAGCGTCTGACTTTGGCTCAGGTCCTGGTCTCAGGGTCCTGGGATCAAGCCCCGTGTCAGGCTCCCTACTCAGTGGGGAGTCTGCTTCTTCCTCTCCCTCCACCCCTCCCCCCGTATGGGCAGGACCATGTGTGTGGGTGCATTCTCTCTCTCTCTCAAAAAAATAAAATCTTTAAAAAATAAAAAACAATAAATAATAAATAAAAAGGTGTTGCAAGAGAAGATATCTTTTCTTTGTCTTTTTCCTAATCTTAGTGGAAAAGCTTCAAGTTTTTCACCATTAAGTATGATAATAGTTTTAGGCTTTATGTAGATATTCTTTGTCAAGTTGAAAAAGTTCTCTATTCCTCGTTTGCTAAAGGTTTTTATCATGAATGGGTACTGGATTTTTTTTTCCAAATGTTTTCTGCATCTACTGATATGATCATATGATTTTTCTTCTTCAACCTATTGATGTGATGGATTACATTAATTGACTTTTGAATGTTGAACTGGATTTGCATGCCTGGGATGAATCCCACTTGGTCATGGTTTATAATTATTTTTATATATTGCTGGATTCAATTTGCTGTGCTTTTGTTAAGGATATTTGCATCTATGTTCATGAGAGATATTTATCTGTAATTTGCTTGTATTATCATAGTTTTGATATTAGGTTAACGTTGGTCTCATAGAATGAGTCGGAAAGTATTCCTTTTGCTTCTATCTTCTGGAAGATTATAGAGAATTGGTATAAGTCCTTCCTTCAATGGTAGAATGGTAGAACTTATCAGTGACCCCCATCTGGGCCTGCCACTTTCTTGGAAGGTTATTAACTATTGATTCAGTATCAGATTATCTCTTTATTCTTGTGTGAGTTTGGCAGATTGGGTTTTCTAATTTGTCCATTTCACCTAGGATATCAAATTTGTGGGCACAGAGTTGTTCATAGTATTCCTTTATTAACTTTTTAATATCCATAGGATCTGTAGTGATATCCTCTTTCATTTCTGATATTAGTAATTTGAATCTTCTCTCTCTCTCTCTGGTTAGAAGCTTATCAATTTTATTGATCTTTTTTAAAGAACCAGCTTTTGGAGTTTCTGTTTGGTTGTTTTTCTCTTTTGATTTCCTGTTTCCAATTTAATTTTTTTCTCTAATTTTTATTATTTCTTTTCTTCTGCTTACTTTAGATTTAATTGGCTCTTCTTTTTCTAGTTTCCTAAGACTAAGCTTAGATCATTGATTTTAAATTTTTGTTCTTTTTTAACATAAGCATTCAATGCTATAAAGTCCCCTCTATGCACTACTTTTGCTGCATCTTATAAAATTTGATAAGTTGCATTATTATTTTCACTTAACTTAAAGTATTTTTAATTTCTCTTGAGATTTCTTTTGACCATGTGCTATCAGGAAATATTTTTCACATATATTGGGATTTCCCACGTATCTTTCCATTATTCATTTCTAGTTTAATTCCATTGTGGCCTATGAGGATACATTGCATGATTTCTATTCCTTTAAATTTGTTAAGGTATGTTTTATAACCCAGAATGTGGTCTTTCTTGAAGAATGTTCTACATGAGCTTAAAAAGAAAGTATATTCTACTGTTGTTAAGTGAAGCAGTCTATAGATACCAGTTATATCCAATTCAGTAATGATGCTTTTGTGTTAAGACTATGCCCTTACTGGTTTTCTGCCTGTTGGATCTGTCCACTTCTGATTGAAGGGTGTTGAATATTTCATATGATTCCATTTTCTCTCCTTTCGTAGTACCTCCCAGGGGTTGCCCCAGAGTTTACCATATGTATTTACAGCTAAGCTAAGTCCACTTTCAAATAATACTATAATATTTCACAGGTAGTATAAGTACATACTTATAAGTATATAAGTATAATAACAAAATATCCCTAATTCCTCTCCTGTATCATTTCTGTCATTCATTTCACTTGTGCATAAGCTATAGTCACCAAATACACTTTTGTTACATTTGTTTTGGGGGAAAAAAAAAAAAGCACAAAGACCTGTCATTTGTTAGATCAATTGTGAAAAAAAGTTCTTATTTTATAAAATCTTTACTTTCCATCTCTGCTTACCTTATTCATCTGTTTTGCATGTTGTCTACGTTGTCAATGAAAGCACTTAGCATATCAATCATAGATTTTAAAATTCATGGTCTGATAATTCCAATATTCTTGCTATATCTGACTCTAGTTCTAATGCTTGCTCAGTTTCCTCAAGCTGTGTTTTTTGCCTTTCAGTATGACTTACAGTTTTTCTTCGTAGTCAGACATGATGTACCAAGTATAGGGAACTGCAGTAAATGGGTCTATGGTAATGCAGTGGTAAGGTATGGAGGGAAGGGAAGCAGTCTGTAGTCTTGTGATTAGGCCTCAATCTTTCAGTGAGGTGGTGACCTTGGACTGTGACCTTCACAGTTGATTCTCAGTCCCACCTAACCCCTCTTAGGTGAGACAGAATAGCTACAGTGGGCTTGGATGGGGTATTTCCCTTTCGACCGAGCAGTTGGGCTCTAACAAAACCCCAATAGGTTAGGCTCTGATACAATAGTTTCTTTTGAGGACAGGCCTATTTCAAAATAGCTACTTTAATGTTTTCCCTGCCTGAAGCACAAAGGGGTTTTTCTTCCATCTTCACTGTGAGAATCTGATACAGCTCCTGGAGGTAAAACTCAGAAATATGTGAGGGCTCCTATATAACTGCACCCCCCACCCCTGGAGTTTTTAACTCTCAGATTTGTTTCCACTGAGCCTCCAGTAATTCATCAATTACAGGATAGGTTTTCCTGCCCCAATACTGGTTCCCACAGTTTTCTGCTGATGGGCGTCTGTTCTAGAAACTTGTGAATCTCTGTATCCAGGCTGTCCTTCTCAGTTTTTGAGGTAGCATTTTGCCTTGTGACCTCACTTCTCTGACAGATCTATGAAGAGATGTCAATTTTTCGGTTTGTTCCAAATTTTACTTGTTGTTAGGACAGAATAGCGACTTCTGAACTCTTCTAAGTGACTTCATGCCACACTGGAAACTCAAACTCCACTCCTTTCAAACAATAAAGATCACTTACAAACTGAGGGCATAAATACTCCAAGTACCATTAATGTCTGTATTTATAATCTCATGCTAGGAAGCATCCATATATGTGTGGCTTTGAAGATGTAATAGTTGTTCCTAAAGTGACTCAGTGTCAGGTTACTGCTTTTTTTATTGTCTTGTCTGCCTTTCTCAAGGTTGGTTTCAAACAGTGCTTCTGAAAACATGAAATGGTCCAGGAGTTGAAAAACAGAAGAGGTTTAGGGACCATGTAAACAACAAGGGCACTGGAATGATAATCATTCACAAAAGATGAGTACTCCGGGACATTATTAAGCATAAAAATGGTTTTAAAGACAGCTTCTTCTGATGATAATAGTTTTCATATTCAGGGATGAAGGTATGGGACACCACATTAAAAAATGATCGATGTTACTAAAAATTAGCTTTTCAAAGATTACCTTCTCAGAGAATAAATAGTTGGCCTGGCAAAATTAGGGGACTTCTTTTAAAATTACTGGGTACATTTTGGTAAAAGTTTAAGTCAAACTTTTAGAGCTTTAAAACTGGGATGACTCTTCTCTTCATGATATGCATGCTATTCTTTATCCTTCTCCAAAGTTCTAGATGTGTTAGAGGACGCTTGGTGACTTGCCTCGCCACCCTTGCAGCCTCGCACTTCAATATCACATATCTACTGTAGTTTGATTTTGGAGCAATACCAATAAGAATTACTTTCACTTTGCTTAATCTTTAGGTTCTTCAAACTATCAGCCCTGACCCTGGGCCATCCATCAGGACCTTATCTGTCTCTCACTCTCTCTCTCTCTCTCTTCTTTTTAAGATTTTATTTATTTATATTCCAGAGAGAGAGAGAGAGAGAGAGCACAAGCAGGGGGAGTGGCAGGCAGAGGAAGAAGCAGGCTCCCCACTGAGCAAGAAGCTCAAGGACTAGAACCAGGGCTCAATCCCATGACCTGAGCTTAACCTGTTGAGCCACCCAAATGTCCCAAGGACCTTATCTGTCTCTTCGAAGACAGTATGTCTCTAAGTCTCCTCCTATCTGAAATGCTTTCCCAATCCCCTACCCCAAAACAGACACACCTCCTCCTTTCCACCTAACCTTCACATTTCAGGAAGGAAAGCCCTACTTAATCACCTCTCCTTACTCTAGGTTAGAATCCTTGAGTACAAGTTTCTCACAGAAACAGGCTCCCTTCTTTCAGAATACTTATCTTGGTTTGCAATTATGAATTCATACAGTGTGATGATGCTATGAAAAATTAGTAAGTATGGTGGCTGCTTTTGCCTATGACTATAACCCTGTGTCCTCAGCACTTGGCAAACAGTGAGTGATAAATCAATTATTTGTTGAATGAATAAAATAAATGTCAATGAGTCTCATAAAATCATTATATGTGCCAGTCAATTAACCTACTGAAGGCCTAATGGAATGGTACATATTGATCAGAGCAAAGGGAGGCACAGCATTCAAAATCAGTCTTTACAGTTTCCCAGGCTCTGTGTTTCTCTGCTGACCATTAGATATGTTCATGAATTACCCTAATAATCCACAATTTCTTTCATATTTTCTCCATCAACACTCCTGAAATGCACATATTCCTAAGTCTTTCAAAGTTAATTTATATTTTCCTATTCTATCTCCCTCTCTACTCTGGGGAATTAAAAAACAAAACAAAACAAAAACTGAAATGAACCTTAAAGAGCAAGCAGTAGGCTTTAAAATCTGAGGACAGTGAGAGCTGGTCCATTTTTGTCTTGCACGGTCTGCTGCGAATTCCCAAGGGTGGTGCCTAGGTCTGCTCTAGTGTCTTGTAATGATCCCTTCCTCCTGCTGTCACTCTTCCCAATCATGAGATGCTGCCTAGTTTGTTCGGAGGCCTGCGAGATGAATGAATACCTCAGGGGCCCGTATCAGTATTTATTGTCGGGGCGGTGAAGGGTGGGAGGAAGAAGTAGTGTAGTAAAAACCATCTGTGCTAAGAATTACAGAAGCCAGAAAAGGACTAGCAGGGAGCCCAGTATCTATCACCACATGGAAGCCCAATTAAAACACACGCATTCAAGAAACGGGATCTTGGCAGAATACGCTCAAGGAGAAAATGCTGCAATTCAAATCATACTGAAGTTATTCACTGTTAGGAAGAATAGAATAAATGGAACTAGGAAGGCAGGAATAAAGACCTAATGAAATGTTCTCAATATATATTTTTTTAACTTTCCCAGTTTCAAGTAAACAAAATCCACATTTCCAAATCCACTAAAGGGAACCTTGAATAAAACAAAGATTGGCAGAAGTTGTATTATATGACACTAAGAATAGCCATTCTTCTTAACAAGTAACAAAGTAGCATATAATTTGAAGGCTTATGACACAGGCATTAATATCTAGTAATATGAAAAGATATTTCTTTAATACACTGAAAAACACAGAAAGCGGCTAAAACAGGAGTATCTGGAAAATAAAAATAAGCATCCGTGTTAGATATGTGTCATGTCTAATTCAGGGATCCACATGAAAAGCTCCTTTGTTCACCACCTGATGAGTATTGCATCATGCAATTGACCCTTACAGAGCCTCATCACCATGACCATGTATACCTGTCCTTTTTAGTGTTTCTCATTCTTTGTATACCTCTATGGCATTTCAAGGCTGACTGTATACAGACTGCTTTGATGCCAAATTAAGAATTCCAGTTTGTTTGTTGTTATCTCAGTGTTAAATAAATAGCTTCTCGAGATATCTACAAGCATATTTTCTAATTTTTGAACTTTAAAAAGAGGAATATTCTGTATGTTTAGTTCCTATGTATTTGGGGAAAAAGTCTGTAATATCTAAGATTCCAAGTTTTCTTTAACTGAATTTGCAGAATTTTACTTCAAATCAAATGCAACATCACAGTGAGTGATTATGAATCACTCATACATGTAAAGGATTTTTTAATGTCAGGAAGTATTAGTAAATATTACAAATATAAACTGAAAAGCTCTTACCTAGAATAATACTCCATTTATCTAGATGTATGCAAATGAATTCTGCACATAAACAAAACTTTGTTTCACGGTACTAAATACAAAATATGCATACTTATAATACATATGACATATATATTTATCTAGTTCCTTATAGAAATATACTCAAAATGATATTCAGCGTGGTTGGTGATTCAGGGTTATTAAGTAAATGTCAATTACTTTGTTAGAGATTAATATGTCAATGTTTCTTGAGATGTGAAGGGCCATTTGCCCCTGTTATTTAATGGTTAATATATGAATGCACTTGTCAAGTTCTAGAGGCTATATTTTATGCTTTTAATCTTATTGACCCCTTTATGAGTGATATAAATTCTACTGTTTTTTCTCTGTTTTTCTAATTGGAAAGTATATTCCAGATAATTGAGGATGCTTGATAAGTGAACTCTGAATAAGAAAATGTCATGCATCTAGCTATTAGATGCTTGTATCGATATTTATGTAAGTAAACTATGACATTTTTCAAGAAGCTTCACTAAAAAAAATGGGTTTAACCAGCAAATGAAAAAGTTTGTACAAATACTTGTTCAGGAAATAATAGAAGACTCTTTCTGGGACAGTTACACTATGCCTAGCACAGTCTCTTTCTACCTCCTACTAATCATATTTAGTAAACTTCCACTAACCTTTCACATGCCAGCTAAAATAATGCTCCCCTTGGGATAGCTTCCATGAATCCCTCTACTTCAAACTAGTCCTAGATTGCAATTTCCAATTATATATTTGTATGAGTTTATTAATATTAATGAATTAATATTTGTCTCCCTCATTAGGCCAAAAGCCTCAAAAACCGTTTTACTCCCTACTATGCATAGCACCCTTATGTGCCTCAACAAAAGGGGTACATTGAATAAACACATGAATAAACACACTAATAAATAAATGAATGAATGAATACAGTAATGGTGGTTCTGGAGAGAGGGCCTGGAGGAACCATATTAGGGGAAGATTTAAACTCTGCAGATACATAGATGTGGGTTTTCATACCAGCCTTAGCATTTATTACTAGTATATGTATTTAAATTACCCTTATCTCTGTATTAATTTTCCCTACTATTTTGAGCAATGATGGTAATGAAATTAGGTATTTTATATGAAAGAATCTAGTATTTATGGAATGCTTATGGAAGATTCTTAGTTTAATAGCTAATAATCTATGCTTCAGGGCCAAACCGAAGTTTGTAGCATAACCCTGCACTGAAGAGCTGAGTAATCTAGCAGTTATTAATTATCTTTAAAATTCAGTTTCCTCATCTCTAAAATGGTGGTAATAGTATCTACCCAAAGTTTCTGAAAATTTATATGCTATATTTTAAATAGAGTGCTTTTCCCAGAACCTGGCACATGGTAAGTGCTCAATACTTTCTTCTCGTGACTCAGATCACTATTCTCTTAACCACCTAAGCCCTACCACATTCACTGAACAGTAAAGTAAGCAATGATTCCAAAGAGAAGCTGTATGCATTAAACATACATCCTAGAGAAATTCATTTTAAAAAGGTGAAATGACCATGGGAGAGCACATGATTTAAGTGTGGAATCCCAGGTAAGAGTTAGAACAGGGTTAGTAAGGGGTTTTTTTTTTGGAGTCAAAATTTCTAGGTTCAAATACAGGCTCCTTCACTAACGGGTCACATTATTTAACTCTTCTACGCTTTCACTTCCTTTCCTGGAGATAAAAACGATACCAATATAGAGCTTTTATAAGGACTAAATAAGCCAATGAATCAAAAGCACTTAGCACAGTGCCTGGCCCACTATAAGAACTGATAAAAAACTATCTCAATATATACAGAAGGAATGAGCCCATTAAAGACCATCTGTACTTACAGTGGCTCTGGGCTAGAGACTGTGCTCTCTTTCTCATTGGGAAATAAGATGCGAAAGATAATAAAAACTGCATTTTCATTGAACTATAGCAGCATAGCATCCAGTAAGTCCAGCAGATGAAAAGATTTAAGAGAAAGATTTATAATGAAAATATTGAAGAGATGCTCTACTTCACATTCCACAGAAATGGCCAAGTAAATATCTAGGAGCTAATGACGTGAAGAAGAGTGAAGCGCCTGAGAGGTTGAAGACAGAAATGATGAAGGGTTGTGAAATAATTACAAAGCTAACTTTACAAATTATTAGTGGTAAGTTTATATTCTTAGAATAACTTAAAGTAGGAAATAAATTTTTTGTTATTTTAAGGATTTATCTTCAATTCAGCATTTCCACCTATTTGGATTATCACCATGAGTTTGAAAATCCGTGTGTAAATAAGAACTGCATGGCTCAAAGTTTCATCACATCTTGTATACAGAAACTCTATTAACTAGAACATGATTTTCTGAAGCATTTTAGGGAGCCAACCCTAATGTTCCTTGGATTTTGTCTTTTCTCCTCAAACTATCAACTCAGAATTTGAATTTGAAAGACATTGAATCTCAGATCCAACATCTTATTAGAGAACTTACCTAATTCTCTGAGCTTCCTGTTATCCCATCTGTAATATAATGCATGTAATAAACAGTACCTATTTCATGTGATTGAGGCAAGGATTAAATGAGTTATACATTTAAAGCATTTGGAATAGGGCCTAGCACATGGGAAGAGTTGAATTAATACTAGTTGTTATTATTACCTCCAAAGTTTTATTCTTGTTTAAGTACAATGAAGGATCCTATAAGAAAGTGACAATCTAAGTATTTCAAATAAGCAGAATTTTTTATTGCATGCATTTTGGTCAAATTTTGGTTAAGAAACATTACAGAATTTAAAGAAAAATTGTATTACAACTCCAATTCCCAATATTACTACCTCAATAACTTTTCTTAGGTTTGAATTTATTTATTTGTTTGTTTTATTGCTTATAAAAGTCTCAATTATAGCATTTCTGTATACATATACATATTTGCATGTGAATAACTAAGTTATAAATATAATTTTGCCACATATTAATATTCTATTGATAGCTTGTGTGGCAGAGGTTGCTAATTACCAAACTGTCTGTTCTTCTTTATTTTCACACTAGACCTCTATTCCCTTTGCAGTTAGTTGTGATCATGTGACTATTCTAGGAAATGGAATGTGAGCAAAAGTGTTATATACTTCTTGGCAACGTTGGTCCTAAAGATCTTCCATGATCTTTCCTCCTGACTGATCAGTCAGTATTTCTGTGACCAGTCTCTACTCTTTCCAACAGGGTTATTTTCTTTGCTCACTTATATTGTATGTGGTACTTTCCATTAAAAGAGATGGGTTTTGGATAGGGCAATAATGCTAGGTAAGAGGTTTTTTGGTTTTTGTTTTTTGGAGTGGGAGGTCAAGAATAGGAAAGGAGGGCACTTCTTAGAAGACGATGAGAGCAACAGCCAAGACAATAAAGAGAGCTTCACCACATTCAACCTGGCAGGGATTAGGAGTCACTGATTCATAAAACTCTTGCACAATTTCATTGTCTTACTATGCTTTGACAACTAAACTAAAATAGCCATATCTACAACAGTAAAAAAAAAAAACCACACACAGATGAATATATATATTATAGATATAGATATAGATATAGATATAGATATAGATATAGATATAGATATAGATATAGATATAGATATAGATAGATATATATATCTTCAATGATAGTCATTCACATCTTCTATGTCTCACTGTCCTCCATACACTTTAGACAATCTTGATAGTATCCCAATCATTATCAAGGCTTAGGTAACTTGCCAAGTGCTTCTCAGGTTTGTGTCAGAACCAGGGACTTGTCACTGGATCTGCCAGTTGCTCTGTAATATGCAGTGTATCCACATTCCCTCCCAGACAGCCTGAGGGCCACACTGTTGTTATAAGCCTCAGAGGGACACTACACACGTTGAAGATGGCAGAGCCTTTTCAGCCTGATTCCATACAATACTGAATAGAACAAAATTCCTTCTACCATCAATCAGGAACAGCTTTGTCTTTATTTTTAGCAAGATATAGTCTTTCGTGGTGTTAAGCCATGGGTTTCAGGTTCTTTTCTATTACAACTGCTAGCATTATCTAACTAATATAGTTAGTTTTTTCATAATGTTTATGGTTTCAGTAAATTAGAATCACCAGAATAAAAATACCCCATTAATTCTAAAACAATGTGCTTTATTATAGTTGCTTAAACATCCCATGGTTTTTATGTATGCATTCTACTTTATGGTAGAAATTCAAATTCTGACCTTATGGTTCTATAATATTATTCACCCAGAAGATTTTTTAGATGAATAATATACACAAATAAAGGTGTGAATTTAAGAAAATCTATTTGTTGTCCAGTTCATAACTAAACTATGGGTCCATCTACATCCTTTGTATTTTTATAGCTTAAACTGCTTAGAATGTAAATCTCAGTCAATAATTCTAGAATCCTCTATCCTGACTAAACAAAGAATTAAGGAGGATCACCAGACTCCAACCTAAGACCATAAGAACATTTGGACTGGTGATGTATTTTTCCAATTACTGCTTCCAGTGTTCGCTGTCTATGAACACATTGAAGCCATTTAGGATATATTATTCTAGTAAATGAGCAGACTGTTCACACACATTAAATTCCTGTTCCTGTGTAGATTGTAAAATGCAATACCTTTATCTATTTCATGCTAGAATTAAAAATCCATATCACAAATTCTTAGAAAATAAACCATTATCCCTTCCTGAAAAATGTAAATGAGAATGAGCATATATATTATCAGAAAAGTGCTGAATTATATCCACTGTTTTTCTGGGTAACATAGCTAAGATTAATTTATTCTGCAACATACACCTGTAATGTATGTCTCTTAATGCTTAAGCTAATGGAATCAGAGGAGGCAAAGGCCTTAGGACCCAGTGGAAGAATGAAGAAAGTATTTGTCTGTGAGCTGAGACTCAGGAAAAAGTTGGTGGTGGAACTGTCAGAATGAATAAATAGGTTTTAAGTAAAACCAGAAGGCCATGTTCCAGTTTTCTCATTTCATATGTTTGTCTGTGCAACAAGATGTTCTGCTACTTTTTTAATTTAAAATATCCACTATGATTATTAATACTTACTTATCCAGTCATGGCACTCCTCTGTAAAGGATCCTTTCAAAAGATGTTTGGCAGCAGTTGAAGAATGAATTAGACGACAGAAAGGAAAAAAAAACCAAACAAACAAAACAAAACTGCAGGCAGCTGTGGCT
The DNA here is from genome assembly GCF_017311325.1 of Ursus maritimus. Classification (NCBI taxonomy): domain Eukaryota; kingdom Metazoa; phylum Chordata; class Mammalia; order Carnivora; family Ursidae; genus Ursus; species Ursus maritimus. The sequence continues at coordinate 19,867,518 of NW_024424119.1, forward strand.
TTAATTTATACAAAAGATGCTCGCCTGTACCATGCTCGTGTCTGTGGGAAAGGACATTATGTAAATCCAGAAGATTTTTCCAATAAATAACCAAATATTTGGGCCAAGTTGAATTCGAGATGTTCTGTAGGTGGTTGACAAAAAAATGTGCTATCATGTCTTCCTGTTGGCACTGTAAAAGATGAATTACATGCACTACTCTAGCCCACACTATGAGTCTGGGGATTAGGAATACTCTTGTATATCAAGTGGATACACCGTTCCCTATTGCTGGACATTTAATTTGCCTTCAAAGTTTTTCCAATATTAACAAACATGACCACAAAATCCTCTCAACAAAATTAATTGCTTTTTTCCATGTTAGGTTCTGTTTAGAATCAATTCTCAAATTATTCATCTTTTTGCAAAGAAAAAAAATAAATATTAAGGTGGAGGATTTGAAGGAAACAGAAGTGGTGGTATATAGTAAATTGTAATGGCACTAGGCAACCTAGATGGGAGAGAGTCCCATATTTTCAGACTGAGTAAATTTTATGATAAGGGCACAGAGAAAGTAATATTATAAGAGGCCTATCCTAACACACTGACATAGTTCAGACCCAGATTTGGGTTTGGTAGAATGGGCCCTGAGAACTGCACTCAAAGAAGCAAATATGGGATCAGATATCTGCCACAAATACAGTTTTATCAAAACAAAGTTAAAATAGAAACCAAAGGAAAAAGCAGAGATTTTATAGTATATTTTGTACACTTTGATTTGGTTCTAAATACTACGTTCTTTGGGGCCAGACCTGTTCTGCTCATCACTGTCCAGAGCACTTAGAATAAAGCCATTATCTTGTAGACAGTTACATACATCCATGATTGTAGTAGTCATCTTCAGGATGGTCACACTATAGTTCTTAAATCTCTAAATGTTTGCCATCAAATTATGTCAAAGGAATGAGACAGACTCATGTTATGAAACTTAGGGTATAATTCTAGGCTAGCTATTGTAAACTGTATCCATTTACTGATTCACGGATGATATCTGGAAATTCCTGATGGATTTTAAAATATAGAGTTAATAGAAATGAGGTATCATAATGTAAACATATACTGTCGTGTAAAATCTGGTATAAAATTAGACACAATAATACTGAAAATTAAATATTATGAAAAACGATCAAGGAGTTACCATGAGATCACAAAGATTTTCTTTCTCCTTGATTTGTTAAAATGTGACCCCCAAGCAGGGGAAGGCTCTGTTAAATTCACAAAGGTATCCAAGGAATTAACTTCTAGACAGAGGCTCTCAGAAGACTGTAGACTAATGGCTGCTCTAACCCCGTTGTCCAGTATCAAAGGAGGCATTTATTTTGGAGGAGTGTGCCCATCAGCTGCTTAAAGAGGCCCATGGCACTTAACTGAGCTCAAACTAGGGGAGAATTACAGGATTTATTTCCACACAACTTGATTAAAGTGACTCTCATCTGAAATGTGCAAAAAAATTGTGGGGCTTTTAAGTCAGTATTATTAAAGTCCAGGTACAGGATTAAGATCAATGGCTTAAATTAGGTAGGGATGAGATGGGTGGAGAAATGAAGAGAAAATTACAGTAACACTTACGAGATTTTGGAAAGTAATCTACAGTGAAACAATGAGGACAAAAGCCTTAGGGAGGCTCAACTGTGTCTTTCTCTCATACACACTCATGCACAAATGACACAAGGTCATAATTTCTTTTCTCTGAGCAATTTCAGTGACTTCATACATGGGTGTTGAAATTGACTGCAGACAGTTTTCCCCCACACGAAATTCTGAGGAAGGTAAAGATTTTGTGCATCTGTCCTCCCTGCATCTTTCACCTACCCCACGTACATAATGCTGAGTGTTTTTATATTACTCTGGCTCTGTAGAACCCAAAAGGACTTTTTTTTTCAGGTACTGGACCATCTATTCACAACTTCTGTCATGCAAACCTACTGTCCAGTAATCCTCAGGTTTTGCTCTATGATAGTCAATACATACCATGAACTAATTCAAAAATGAGAGTGTAATGATCATGTAAGTTCAAAAAGCATTTACTGAGCACCCCATTTTCACAAGAAAATATACTAGGGCTGTGGGGAATAGAAGATCAAGTACTGACCTCAAGAAACATGTGATCTTCATAAACAAAGAGAATATAAGGGAAATTATGATCAATATTATAGCCAGGATCCAAAGGGCAGAAAAAAAATGCGAAAGAAAACTAGACAAATTTCACCAAAGAACTTATGGAAAGTTTCATGGAGAAGGTGAAAGTTAAGAACACGATTATATTATTGAGGCATATAGAATGAAACAATATCGGACTTAAAGTGGTTGGTGAATTCTAGGGAAGGTCATAAATAGTCTGAACGATACGCTCAGTGGTTCCTCAATTAGTAACCAGAGGGCTCAGATATTGGATGGCCCAGCTCAAGGCTAGAAACCTCACAACTCTCAGACGACAGGAAAAGTAGCCTGAGCCCCCGGGGAGGTCCTCTATTCATATTACAGATATGTGTGAAATACACGCTACATGGATTGCTTGTGTTTACCCTTCTCTCCAACCAATGCTGTTAATCTACCACACAAACTCACACTGCACCCATGGACCTTTCCTATTTTGCATACTCACCTCCTAATTTCTTGATTTCTTTTCTTTTCCCCTTTATCACATAACTGACTTAGTCTTCCTCTGAAATCCCTCCCCCCCATTATAACTCTTCCAATTCTCCACTAATTTCCACTAAATGCCTTGTGCTTCTCAGAAGCTCCATTTTTTCTTAGGCTAAGAGTCTCCTAACTTTATTTCTTTTTCTAGTGAGGTTACTTAGTTGTCCAAGTGACACTGTCACCAACATACTTAACTCACCCTCTGTCCTTTGTCTAGCATTGCTGACAATGCACAAACAGATCAGTCCAAACATTTTCTTTCTCTACTCCCCACCCCATCAACTGTCTGATGCTGCTGGGAGAAAAAAAAAAAAATTTAACATCTAATTGATGTCATTATAAATTTATGATTCCCCACCCTCTGCTGGGTCTCTAGTCTTGTTCTGTACCCATTTAGTTCTACCATTGACTTTCCCGAAACAGCTGTCCCAGTTTTCATCCCTCCTCTCAGTCTTCTATTCAGAATCTGCTCCTTCAGCTCTCAGCAGACAATCTATCACCCGCTTCACAGAAAACAATGGAGAACATCAGGTGGGAACTCCTAAACTTTAATTCCTCCCACTTTTAAATCTAGGATTATCTCCCTGCTGTCATGGAGGAGTAGGAGTGTCTCAGTATTTCAAGGTTAATTTCACCCCTCATTTGGAAGCACACACCTTGAGCCCCACCCATTTGTATCTTACAGCTCTTTTGTCTTAGCTCCCTTTCTTCCACAACCAAAGTGCTCCCTAAAGTAACCTCCTTCCTTGAAGAAATGAAATGTCCTCTTTCCTGTGCTGCCCCCTTTGAACATGTGTTGCCAGCAGACACTGCTTTCTTCCCATTCACTCCTCCCCCTCATTCATGTTCTGTCCACATAACCTCCTGCCATTGCTCTTACCAGACTCATCCACACCCGAAATCTGCTAAGATTTTCAGTCCTTCTCCTATTTGACTTCTATGTGGTATTTAGATAGCCCCTCTTTGTTCTAACACCCCAACCACTCCACACCTACTCTACTCCTTCTCATTTCACCCTATGTTACTGACACTTCTCTTCTTAGGTTTGTTCCTTATTGATCCTTCTTGTTTTCATTTTGCACTTCCCGGGACATCTCCTTTTCTTTAAAAAATCCTATGTAAAATTCAAATTTCGGTATCTCTTAGGGATCCCTCCTCCAGGATTTGGGTCCATAGCTTTTACCACTTACTAAACATCAGGAACCAGCCATGTGAATCTCAACATGCCCCGATCTGAACTGTCATTTACTCTTATTTATCTCTTTCTGTAGCCGACAAAATAATTTGGTTAATTGCATGAACTCAAAGTAATTTTCTGATGTTCCTACTTCCTCAACATTCCACATCTTACCAGGAACCAATCTTAGTGAGTCTATATCAGTAGGACATAATATCTCTTATCTGATCTACTGCAGTATCTTGAGTTAATCTTTTTTACCCATTCCAAACCATCTTCCACATTGTCTTTAAATTTATTTTCTTCAAAAATACAAATTAGATCATGTCACCCTCCTACTAAAGTACAACTAATACCAAACCAATTACTGCACAATTAAGAGCAAATTTAATTTGACATACATAAGGCCTAGCTTCATCTATCCAGGTACGTCATCTTTTCCCGTAGTCGTCCTCATGCTTTGTCATAGGCTCACTCTCTGCTTCAGCCACAATATCTAATGTTGTCCTATCTACAGACAGTCAAAACTGTTTCTAGAATTCATGCCTTTGCACAAGTGTCTTATTTTGCTCTTCCCCTCTACCTTTGAGTCTCGTGTTTAGGTCTTTTCTGTAAAGCCTTCATAAATCCCTTTACACCACACTGTAGTAGAGTGATCAGTTTACCTTGCCACCAGTCTATGAATTTTTTGAGTGAAATTCATATTTATATATCGCCATCATGAGTCTTTTCCCTAGTTCTCCCACTTAGAACTCCTTGGAATCCCAGCATGTAAAAAACTCCTGGTCATTGAGTACTAAATATATGCAGCCAAATAATTATAATTTAAGAAAAAATGTAGGAGGAATGTTATTCAACCTGACTGAGATCTGAATGTATTCTAGAGAAACTCTACAAGGATAAATTTATTTATCTTTTTTTATCATTCTTAAAATAATGGCATCAGTGTTATAAGAAAGATTGGAATCTTTGTGGTCACTCCAGTGTAATGTGGTGTGCCTTATCTTGTATGCCTTTTCAAACCAAATGCACAGGAGTTTTTTTTAGTTTTATTTATTTATTTGAGATAGAGAAAGTGAGAGAGAGCACAAGCAGGAGGCAGGGAGAGGGAGAAGCAGGCTCCTCACTGAGCAGAGAGCCCGACATGGGGCTCAATCCCAGGACCCCAGGACCGTGACCTAAGCTGAAGGCAGATGCTTAACTGACTGAGCCACCCAGGTGCCCCAATAAGCATAGGTTTTTATAACACAGTCTGTCTTCATTTTATGTGGAATGCAGCTTAGAGCCATCCAGAGGGACCCGCAGATGTCATCCCTCAGAATGAGGGCTTGGCCTTTGCGATGTACTCACATCTGAATCCAAAGAAGGTAAACTACTGCCTGTTAAAATAGACAGGCATATTTTTTCATCAATGTCTAACCTTGAGAGCTTACTAAAAAAGCCAGAGTTTGTTCATTATGTGTGGCACTTTTTAACATTACACAATTAATATATGAAAGAGAGCATCATACTATAGATAGGTGATCATGCTATAGATAAATGATAGAGATATAGATAATGATACATAAGAAAAATGGGAAAATCTTCCTAAAGGGAAACAATAAAATCCAAATAACATAAACATGTTAAATTTTACATTCTGATGTGTTGAAAAAAATGAGTATTTGTACAAAGGGAGGGTACCAATAAATATGAGATATATTTCCTGCCTTTGTTGAGTTTATGACCTACTTAGAGAAACAAGCCATAAATATGTGAAAAGTGAACCACCAAACTTAAAAATAGTCCAAAAGACCTGCAAAAGAAATATTGCAAGTCTATTCATTATTAATGATCAAATAAATGTCTACAAACAATAATTTACTTGACACAGGAATTCATGGAAGGAAAAATACCCTTTGCCTGGGGATACTGAGAAGATTTTTTAGACTATGTGGTTTCAAATATAAAGGTATTTTTGTTTGACCTTAAGGAAGATGCTGATCTGTATCTAAGACCAAAACTGTTTAATTACAAAGAGCTTAATTTACACTGTTTTCTTACAAATTTCAAAATTGTATAGCTCTTTGAAGAATTTTGAGGTAAAGCAGTTAAAAAGTTCAATCAGGGATTTTTTTTCTTCTATGTGACTGAAGACAGTCTTGGCAAGAGTAGGCTTTTCTGACAGTGTCATTGCTGAAAGAAAAAAGGGACATATCAGGCATATCAAAGTCAAAACACAGAACGATAAAGGATGCTGAAATGGAGAATGCAAAGAACTGGACAATCTATTTTTCTGCCCTTTGAAGGGCAGTCGGTATGGACCCCCAAGAGAGCTGCGTGCATGTGAAACAGGCTTTGCAGCTGGCTGCTATCTCCTTCCCCAGCCAAGAACAATACTATCAGAGTGGAGCCCAATAGGACTCTGCTGTTTGTCAGACTTCCGATAAGCACTGTCACCTATTCTGGCTGGAGGTAAGGGCAACGCTGATATGGCTTTGGGCTAAAACCAATACCTCCAAGGAGCTCTGACATCATCCACTGGCTGCTTATCACATGATTAAGCCTGTAGTTCTTAACTGGAGATAGACATGGGTCAGCTAAGAAGCTTGTAAAAAATACTAATGATGCCTTGGCTCCACTTCAAACAAACCACAATCTCTGGTGGTGGGCTTGGTCATCACTCCTTAAAGTTCTTCACGTGATTCAAGCATGCACCCAGGGTTATTAAACACTTTATTAGACCAGTGCTTCTCAAACTTTAAAGTCCATATGAACGACCTTGAGATATTGTTATAATGCAGATTCTGACTCAGTTAATTCTGCGGTAGCACTTGAGATTCCGCACTTCTTTTTTTTTTTTTTTAAAGATTTTATTTATTTATGTGACAGAGATAGAGACAGCCAGCGAGAGAGGGAACACAAGCAGGGGGAGTAGGAGAGGAAGAAGCAGGCTCATAGCGGAGGAGCCTGATGTGGGGCTCGAACCCATAACGCCGGGATCACGCCCTGAGCCGAAGGCAGACGCTTAACCGCTGTGCCACCCAGGCGCCCCGAGATTCCGCACTTCTAATAAAGCTCTCATGTGATGCTGATGCTGCTGGTCTAAGACCCCCACTTTGAACTGCAAGTCTTTTTACACTTCCTTTTTTAAAATTTAACAGAATTATGGCAGAGTTATTTTTAAGTCCTAAATCTCAGACTCTCCCCTTAAGGGACCCTGATTCTCTCTTTGAGGTTTTATCTATACATCTGGAAAAAAAATTAAGATGATGTTAACACTGCTGTGCAATCTTGGTTTAAATATTAGAAACTCCTGCTGCATGATGTCCAAGGGAAATGCTATCTACCTTGAAAACTGTCCCTTGGTGGAGGTGCTCTCTCTCAGTCGAAGATTACAAATGACTGATGGCAAGCTGGGCTCGTGTAAGAACAGAACTGCTGAACTCCATCAGGGCTGGTTTCTCCCAAGTATTTCAAACATCATTCCTATTATCAAAGCAGCCCTGTTGTTTCAGTGGATTAGATGGAGAATGCCATCCCTCATTGTCATAGGAGAACCTCTGCAGGTGATCTCCCAAAGACAATTTTAACATGACTCCATTTCCTCTATGATAGACAGAAGGTATCATAAGTAAGTTGGAAGTGGACACACAAAAAAATACTATTAAATATTAGCTTTTAGGCTGATGAATAATTTTATATCCCTCCTAGACAAGTTATTCAATAAGACAAAGGAGTTTGCTTAAAAGAAAACTTCATATAGAAAAAGGAAGGGAAAGATCAAGAGCCATCCTAAAGCAAGAATGATCATGAGACCCATGTTAAAACAGAAGAGATGAGTTTTCTTTTTTCCTGACGACAGTGGCAACTGAATACAAATAGAATGCTCTATTTGTAGTTTGGCTGTGGACATACACAGGAACAAATACACACAAACACACACACACACACACACACACACACACAGAAGATAAATTAAGACTAATCTCATTCTTTTAAGTAGGTGCTGACCTCAGTGTCAGAGATTAAATCTAATTCCAGCTCTGTGACCTGCGGCCTCAGCTTTCCATCTATAAAATGAAGGAGTTGGACTGCATTCTAATATCAACATGGCTTCTGGAGTACTTATCATGCCAACTACTGGGTGAAGTCCTCAGTAAATAATGAATCTTGTTCATATCCCTGCAAGACATGGTATGTTGCACCTGTTTTTGCAGATGAGGAAAGGGAAGGCACAGAGAAATGGCATCTATTATCCAAGGGTAAAAATGATAAAATAGATTTAGTTCCTGCCCTAGAGAAGCTTTCCATAGGTCACTCATTCAGCAACCTTTTCAAAGTCTGCATTCGTGCACTTGAAATTAGGATTGTAAAATAAGCCTGAAGATTCGGGAGCTGATAAACTTAACATAGACCTATCATTCCCCTTGGGGTAAACCAAGACTGAACTGGATGGAACTTTCTAATCCTTCCCTCAAAAGTGAGAAACCACCTAAACAGGAAGGAAACAGGAGGGAGACAGGAATCAGTCAATTTGGAAAAAATGTTCTCTTCTTCAGACCAGTATCAGCAAATACAGCTGATATGGGTTGGGAGGATTAAGGATGGGAGGTTTTTAGGAGGGAAAAGCTCACAAACACAAAGCTTGTTGCATGGCCTTCCTCTGACTCAAATGTTTACAAAGGCAATCAACTCATCTTAAGTTTGGGGTTTATCCAGATCCAGAAAGATAACCTTTTGAGACAGAAAGCTTTTTCTAGCACAGGGCTCTAAAATTACAAGAGACTGATTAGCTCAATGGCAAGGATTCAAACTTCCTCAGGCAAATAGAAAGGATCCTGAAGATAGCACACATCATAATACTCAGGGGCAAATAGTAGCTTGGATAGACCCATCATAATTCAAGATAAAATAAACACAAAGGAGATAGAAAAATTCTGGGGGAGAAAAGGAAATAAAACTATATCTGAAAAGAAAAATCAAGTACATATACATTTTACATGATCTAGTCCATGAAGCAGAAGACCATTTTAGACAGCAGCTGTTTTATCTATCCAAGGAAATAACAAAAGATAACACAGACTCAACAAACACAAAAGCAAAACAAAACAAAAATACATAATACCCAAATTTATGTATCTTGGTGTCATCCACAAAAGAGAAGGAAAATACACAAAAATGAAAAGGACTTCTTAAAGTTAAGAAAGTAAGTAAACAATAAACTTTCAAAATTAAAAATAATTTGAAATAATAAAGTATATAATCAACCTTGAAAAAATCGACAGTGGAACAGATTGAATAAAAACAAGTAGGAGAGAAGGTATTCAATTAAATAAAAGGCAACGGATATACAAAATATGATTTTTGTTCATAAATGAAAGAGAACTATCCATACATAATAGAAAAATTCCACAAAGATGTTATGCTATCTCAAATCAAAAGGAAATCTCAATCCATGGCATAAAGAGCTCACTATAAACCAGAAGAAAAAAAAAAAAAAGGCCAGCTATGACCTAGATGTATTAAACCCTGGATTACAAAGCTGAGGAAACACATAAACAAGGGAAGACATACAAAAGAACAAACACATCTGTTAGAACAATAAATACAAAAGTGATAAACTCACCTATTCAAAGGAAAAAACTTCTTAGATTTGACCAAATGAAAAAAAGCATATGTTAAAATAAACTTGAAAAGAAAATTGAAAAAAACTCTGAAAATAATACTAGACCATTAAAAAACGGGGTGCGTGCCCCTGATATTTCATCAAGACAAAAATCCAAGATAAGTACTGAAAAGAATTAAGCTTGTTCTGTGTTTTATTAGTTGTTTGGGTTTTGGGGGGAAAGTATAATCCAATTAAGAGGGTCACAAACTTTTTTGTCAAATAATATAACATGCCATGTAATATACATATATACGTGCCATATAACATATGCATCTCTAACACAGAAATGCACAGCTTGACTTGTCACTAGTTTCTTGTGCTACATGTACTGTCCATCTTGCTTAAGCTGCATGTTGACTTTATCAAATGAGGAGCAATCATTTTGATTCCTCATGAGCTGATGCTGCTTATCAGGCAAAATGGTTTGTGATAGTAGCGTCCTCGTTTTTTTATTTTACAGCAGTGTTTGTGAGTAAATTTGAGTATTTCATTATTTTGTCCTTATTACTTTATGAAATAAGTAGAACGTGGAAAAATGAAAGTGTTAATACTAGTTATTAATATAGCCAAAACCCTAGCAGAGAGTTCCATGCACTTAAGCATGTCAACTGTGTATACAATGAGAAGTATGAGCAAACATTAAAGAACAGTCCTGACATGCTGGGCAGAGACCAATGGATAATCTCTGTGAAAGGCAAAATGTAGTTGGATTATTTGGAACAATCTTTTAATCTACGGGTTAAAATTTTAAAAATTTCACCTCCACAAAAAACTTTAACAGGTCCGGAGCAGAGAAGTGGATAATTTGTTGCAAATAAGGGTTATTTTGTGGTTGTCTGTCTTTATTTTTTTATACAAATAAGCATATATTATTTGTATAATTAACATTATCTGCAAAATGAAAAAATTCAAAATTTACTTTTGAAATGTGCTTCTTAAAAAACAATGGGCTAGGGACGCCTGGGTGGCTCAGTCGGTTAAGCGTCTGCCTTCGGTTCAGGTCATGATCCCAGGGTCCTGGGATCCAGCCCTGAGTCAGGCTTCCCTCTGCCTATCCCTCTGCCTGTGCTCTCTCTCTCTCTCTCTCTCTAATAAATTAATACAATCTTTAAGAAACACAAGCAAACAATGGGCTAATTTAGAGGTGACATGATGTTATTTAATGAGATTTAGAGTGAGAAGCTCTTCAGCTTGTGACCCTAGGCAAGCCATAACTCTTCTAAATCCCAGTCTCCAGCCGTGCTAATCCTTTCTGATGACAGCAGGATAACACCTGAGAAAGAAAACTGACTATGCAAACTCTCTCTCTATGGTGTAAAGTATGTTAGAGTCTAACCAAGGAGAACTGTCAGTGGTAGGAACTGAACATAAAGGGTGCATGTACCTTGGTGGCTGCCTTGTTTCTCTTCCTGCAACTACCCTTGTTCCTTGTATCTCTTGACAAATTTCTTGCATTCAAATTTTGGGTTAAAGCTCTGCTTCAGAGGAAACCTGCATCATGAGACAGACCTTTCAGAATTTTTTGCTGCATGTTTTTTTGTTTTGTTTTGTTTTTTGTTTTTTTGGTGTGGTGTTTTGTTTTGTTTTGTTTTGTTTTGCTGTTTTTAATGTCTGGCCCAATAACTATTACACTGTAACCATCATTGCTATCCTTGCCCTTGATATCACTGGTTCCACACCTTCACAGACAACAATTAGCTGTCAATCTCTGGATGCCATATGACAGAACAATCTACCGACTTCACTTTGTGGGAGATCCCGGCCTGATGCAGTCACTATTTTAGAAAGACCAGTCCTGGAACCCAGTAGGGACTTCTCAAATGAAGACCTGCCAGACCCGTAGGCATGCCAGTCAAGAGATGTGTAACCTCATAGTGATTACAAGCTTGCCTCCAGATAAGGAAATTCAGACACGATGGGGGCACCTGGGTGGCTCAGTCAGTGAAGCATCAACTCTTGATTTCAGCTTAGGTCATGATCTCAGGATCGTGAGACGGAGCCCCACACTGGGCTCCATGATGACCATGGAGCCTGCTTAAGTTTCTCTCTCCCTCTGCCCCCCCCCACTCTCTCTTTCTCTAAAAAAAAAAAAAAAGACCCTATTATTACTACATTTAAAATAATATTAGTTTGCTTAAAACAAGATATTTCTTTTTTATTATTCACATAGCACATCCACAGGCAGGGCTCCAGCCTTAGAAAATTAGAAGCACTCTTTCCCATTGCTCACCCTCTGCATAAACCAGTGTCCTGGGGGGAAAAAAAGAAAGTTTATGAAATCAATTTACTATTCCCAGCATTATTTTCTTCCCTTTACGCTCCAGTTTATCTGGGAGAAAAAGGTCACATGTAAAGAGAACCAAGCCATCTTTGGCTTTAAGAGATAACACTGCATTGGCTTTCTCTATATTTTCATCTGCAGAAAGGTTATATCACTTACTGGAAAATTCCACATCAAAAAATGTTGTAGAAAATTGATGGTGACATTAAGTGCACTTATGGACATTTGATGAGTGTTACTTCGCCAGCACCTACTCATCCTTCTGTAATTTTCAGGTTAGAGGTAAATGCTAGTGTGCATGTCCATCTGCTCTACCCCTTCTCACCTAACATGCTATGTGTAGGTCACCTTGTGAGCCTGACCTCTCTTTCGTTCCTTAAAACTGTGAGTGCCACTGGGGTTGTAGTAACCAGCCCACCTTCTCCTCTATCACTTCTGTGATATCTATCATTATCCAAGTTAACCTCTGCTCTTCCCAGGACAGTCAGATTTGCACATGACACAGCCTTCAACCAGAAACCTTTCTGCTGTCCTGTGGTGAATGCTCCAGTCTTTCACTATCTGCACATAGAAGACATCCATTCACATCCCTTGCTCATGACTGACCAAGAAAGGAAATGCAGAACAACCTTTATGGCGTGGCAATCAAGTCCAAGGCACGATCACTAGGTAAATTAGTAGGGATTTTACACACATTATCTGTCTTCTTTTTTAAAGATTTATCATATTTATTTTAGAGAGAGAGAAAGGTGGGGGTTTGGGAGGGAGGGAGGGAGAGAATCTCAAGCAGACTTCCTGCCGAGCACAGAGCCTGACTCGGGGCTTGATCCCACGATCCTAAGATCATGACCTGAGCCAAAATCAAGAGTCAGACCCTCAACCAACTGAGCCACCCAGGCGCCCCCACACATTATCTGTCTTTATCTTCAGAGAATGTTTAAGTAAGAATTGCCATCTCAGTTTTTCAGTGAGAACTGAAGCACAAGGTGTTATATATGTAGCTTTGTGGTGGGATCAGAACTCAAACTTAAGTCTGAAGTCTATATACTATTTTTTTTTTAAATCTAGGGTTTTCCTTTTTATTTTGACATACAATTTACAAACAACAAAATAAATAAATCTTACATGTGCCTTCACTGAATTTTGACAAGTGCATTCACATGTGTAACTGAAACCACTACTAAGAGATAGAAAATGGCCATCATTTCAACAACAAAGTTTCCTCTTGCCTTTCCCCAGTAAACCCACTTACCTACCCTACTGACAACCAGGGCTGTGATTTACAACACAGATTCGTTTTGCCTATGCTAGCATTTAATATAAATTGAATAACACACCATGTGTTCTTTTGCATAAGACTTCTTTCACTTAGCATTATTGCTATGATGGTTTCCACATTGTTTCATGTTTCTGTTCATATTACACTTTATGAATATACCAGTTGGGCCGTTCTCCTATTGATGGACATTTGAACTGGTTCTAGCTGTTGGTCTTTCTGATTTTTTTCACCTTCTTCCCGAATATCTTTACTGTACCTTGCCAAGCATTATACTCTTTCCAGGTCTTTTTTTTTCTTCCCACTCTTCTTTCCCAGATTTTAAATGAGGTATAAGCCCCAGTGAAGAAGACAGGGGAAGTAAGGAGTGGGAAGCCTGATGGAGAGAGGGATCATCTCTGTTCTGCATGGCTTCTCAGTGGTACCCAACTGTGAAGCTCAAAGTAAAGTCTAGCACTTAGTCATTTCTTTAATTAGTTATACATTTTAAAAATTACATTAAGATTTCTGAATTGGCACATATTTATTCACTGTTTCAAACCTCTGATTACCACATATAACAATTTTTCAAAGTATTTTCACATTAGATGATGCTTTACCAATTGGAAATCCTTTTTTCTCTTTAGGCATACTTAGTAAATATTTCAAATTACGAGTATGTCTACCAGGTGATATCACACAGGTTTCTATTATGTCTTAAGTAAAGTTTTTATAATTACTGTGAATTATTCTAAAATCACAGCTAAGAAACATACATATTCCTTACTAATCATACATATTTTCTAATAATAAATATCCCTATATTTAAATATCTTGAAAATTCTTTAAAAAGAGTAATAATTTTAACACACTTTGAAAATCTATGATCTGCGACAACATTCTTTCAATGATCACATTTTGCTTTCTTAACCACAAATGGAAAAAAATTGCATTACTTAAAAAAGAAAAACTTGTAAAAAAATTTTCTAGAAAACATTAAGCAATCACATATTTTAAGGAGAAATAGAATCTAACATCCATCCCAATGGCACAGGGACCCAGATGATAGTAAGGGACTTTAAGATATCCTGTCCATAGTCACAAAAAGATAGGATTTTCTGCTGTCCTCATTGAGCTGTGTGGAAGTGGAAATTACGTGAAAAAATAAAATATCATTGAAAGACATAATAGACATAAACAGTTGGATCACTCGTCCATGACTGCATAACATAAGAAGCACTAAGGCAGAAATTCTCTGGGTTTGTCTCAGGATAAGTAGATGATTCTAGCTAAAGGAATTACGTAGGAACCAACAGATTTATGGTTCTGTCAGAATCCACCTTGTGTGTTCATCGTGGACACACAGTGCAAATGTGTGCGACAGCTCCAAGCTGAGGAGAGGAGACTATGAGGAGGTCAGTGAAGTTACCCTGGCTGAAGTTATGGCTTATCATTTTGTGAGTTATTGCAGGATTCCCTAGTCTCTAGCTTGTGTCAGGCTGTTACAGAGTGAAGACAGAAGCTGGGACAACAGTAGATAAGAGTATGTGCTTGGGAGTCAGAATAGGTTGAAATCACAATCTTTTTCTTAAGTAGCCATGTGGTTCAAATACATCATATAATCTCTCTGAGCCTCAGTTTTCTGATTTATCAGCACTTTCTTCAAGGGGTTCCTGTGGTGATTAAACAAGATAATCTGTTATTCTCCTAGTGGATGCTCAGTGAATATCAATGAGAGCTAACATGTATCCTGTGCTTGTGATGTGCTTGTGGTAAATTGCTACAGAATGGTCCCCAAGGGATCATGCCTCCCTAAATTCAGGCCTTGGGTATTCTCCTCACACAAAGGCCTTCAGACTTGTTTTGACTAACAGAATACAGAAGTGACCACAGGAAAGTTGTGGGTTTAGGTCTTAAGAAGATTATAGCTTCTGCTTTTGATTTCTTGCTTTCCTGAGACATCATGCAATGAAGGTTTGGCTAGTCTCCTTGAGGAAGAGAAAGGCCATACTTATAGAGAGGGAAACACTGTAGGATGAATGACACAAGGAAAAAGGGGGCCTGGGTCAATCATCTGCACGGCAGCACCAGACTCATGATACTCTAGCCACAGTCAAATTGGCAGCTGACAAAAAACATGTGAATGAGACCAGTAAACACTACAGAAAGCAAAGACAGGTTAACTAGCTGAGCCCAGCCCAGACTGCAGACATATAACCAAGTAACTGGCTGCTGATTTAAGCTACTAGCTTTTGGGTGCCTTGTTACACAGCAGTAATTAACTGGTACAGTTTACTAATACAATTAACTTTACATTTATATCTCAATGATTCCCATTTTACAGTTGAGGAAATTGAGGTACACATCATTCAAACACATTTTCTGAAATCACAGAGCTAATGCATGCCCCAGGAAGGAATCCCCCAGGGCAGCCTGGCTTCACAGTCCACCCACTCAGTCACCATCTTATAAGGCCTCTCTGGGTTTATGTAAGCTCTTTCTTTTCTTCTGAGATAACAGGCCTAGATCTCAAGTCTTTTCACATATCTTTATGGAATCTGATGCAAATTCTTTCTTTTCTTGGGTTTTTGTTTTGTTTTGTTTTGGTCATTCCTCTAATGAAATATGCTTACTAAAACAATAGGCCATATGGAACATATATAGATATAAATAGGTATATAGATATACTGTAAATTTCAAACTTGGTAATGAGAAAGAAAAGGCATATCCTGTAGGGGAAGTTTATATGGATACACATTTTAATGGATATTTACTGGATTTTGGCTACCCAGCATCTCTTGACCCTTCTTTTTGCAATAACAACTCAATTTCCTGTTTAGGATTACCCCTCATCAACTGGGAAAAGTGTGGTACAGGCACTGATCACCAGTTCTTGTGCTTCCTCTACCTGAGGAAGAAACATTAACTCGTGCCTAGACAAACATGTATTTCTTCCTAGAATTGGGTTGTGGTATGGATTGAGGACAAGAAAACAAGCATGAATTAATTCCACTTGTCCTGTGTGAGTGAAACTGGGAAGCAATTCCAACTATCAAAATGTCTGCTTTTGGGGTGCCTGGGTGGCATAGTCGTTAAGTGTCTGCCTTCGACTCAGGGCGTGATCCCGGCGTGATGGGATAGAGCCCCACATCAGGCTCCTTTGCTATGAGCCTGCTTCTTCCTCTCCCACTCCCCCTGCTTGTGGTCCCTCTCTCGCTGGCTGTCTCTATCTCTGTCGAATAAATAAATAAAATATTTAAAAAAAAAATGTCTGCTTTTATGTCAATTGTTTCAACCTTCCCTGCAATCCTGAGATCTATCTTAGCCCTGAGCATGACCTCAAATTAACTCTCTCTCTTAAAGCTAGCGATCAAAGAAACCAAATTAATACACACACTCATTTAAATATGCTTTTCAAAAGTATGATAATCCCACACATCAACAACTCATAACTGAGCCTCAACATCCAGGTAAGTTAATAATTTAGTGTATATAAACTTTCCATAGAACATGCTATTCGTAAGGCCCTATGTTACTTTCAAGCATTCAGAACTCTTTGACTAAAAATGAGACTAAATCACAAATCACAAGAGTACCAGAGTTCTGCTAACAAAATGTGGCAAGAGAAAATCACTACAACAAAAGCAAACCCCCCGCATATTAATCTCACTTATGAACACACAAGAAAATATCATAAATAAAATATTACCAAGTTATGCAAATATTGTAAAAATAATAGACTATGACAAAATTTGGTTTATTTACAGGATACGGGGGAGATTTAAAACTAAGAAACTCATTAATACAGTATGTCACATCAAAAGATGAAAAAAAAAAGAACACCTGATATCAGCTGCATTCAGTACAAAATAGAGATTTTTTAGTAGTTATTTTGATACTAAAATGTAACATCCATTATTTGAAATTTTTCAGTTGATTAAAAGTCAAACTTAATTTCTGAACATGAAGAATAATAGCCCTCTGAAATCAAAAGAGAACCTCACACTTAAGTGTACCATTTCTCAAATTATGTTCCATTAATTTTAATATATCCTGGCCATCAACAATTTCTGTGTTTCAATAAATATGGAAAGGGTGGTTTTAGCAAATGATGTTTTATAGAGTCCTTTTCACATTATTTAACATCAAATTTGTTTCTGATGTCCCCAAAAGGCATATAGACTTAAGTGGGTCTGAAATTTATTGTTTCTTACTTGATGGCTGCATCCTTTCGTCACGGAGGCACTTTGGGCACTAGATTTCCAAAAAAGCATGTTGAAACAAATTTCATAGTAAGGATACCTCTATTAAATTCAGGAAAAAATAATAATGTCCAGTTACTACTATTATTAACATTTTCCTATTAATTTTAGCAGATTTAATTAGGAAAATAAGGAATATTATAAATGACAGATATTATTTTCCCAATTTTTTCATGACATGATTGTCTAATGGAAGCATAAGAACATCAATCAAAAAGCTATCTGGAATACAAAGGGAGTTTTATAACAAATGAACATTATGAATGGGAAGACTGGCTATACATTCCTCACATTCTATCCATTTGCTACAACATCAAAATGCAAATTCTGAGGGAAACTAACAAATAAAAACACCTCGGGAAGGATAAAAGAGATACATTTCCTCAGTTTTTTTTTTTAATTACAGACTTACAAGACTTAAAAATATTATGAAACTAGAATGATACACGGTTTGTTAGTAAAGGGTGGAAAGTCAAGACAGACTAGGATACCCATATTATAGATTCAGTATGTTAAATAATTAAATATGTGATAAAATGGCACTTCGAATAAAAATAAAAGAACGACTTAATAAATTAGAGTGGAACAATTTAAGTAAAAGCTCTGCATTACACCTACACATAGATAAATTTTCAAAGGAATTCAAAATCAAAAAGATAAAGCAAATAAAAGAACTAGAGAAATATGTAGTAAAATATTTATTCTTCAAGTTGGATTTGCCTTTGTAAGCGTAGACACAAATCTAGAAAATCAAAAGAAGTCTAATTTAGAATCCATTAGAGTGGGGCGCCTGGGTGGCACAGTGGTTAAGCGTCTGCCTTCGGCTCAGGGCGTGATCCCGGCGTTATGGGATTGAGCCCCACATCAGGCTCCTCCGCTATGAGCCTGCTTCTTCCTCTCCCACTCCCCCTGCTTGTGTTCCCTCTCTCGCTGGCTGTCTCTATCTCTGTCAAATAAATAAATAAAATCTTTAAAAAAAAAAAAAAAGAATCCATTAAAGTGAAAAATATCTGTATGATAAAACAGATTATAAAAAAGGGTAATATCTTTATCATAAAATAGATTTGTGAGTCAATAAGAAAAGGTATATTCTAACAGAAATATTGGCAAAGAATATAGATAATCTATCCACATATGTGGCTGTACAAGCATAACACACATATACAAAGACAGACATCAAAACTGTGAATAAAATATTTTAGAAGACTCAACCTCAGTAGAATCCTGAGAAGTGCAGATGAAAATGAACTCCCTTCCCTCATCAAATTGAGAAAGATACAAATAATGATTATAAACAGTACTGGTTGAAGTATAGGTATACTGTTAAAATTGCAATGATTTCTAGCAAAAGACAAATTGGCATAACTGCTAAAAGGCAAATATGTCTAACTGCAACAAAAGCTTTAAAAAATATACATATCATTTGATCCAGCAATACTACTTGCAGGCATTTATATTAAAATTATTATCATAGGGGTAGCTAGGTGGCTCAGTAGGTTAAGCCTTCACCTCAGGTCCTGATCCCAGCATCCTGGGATCTAGCCCCAGGTCAGGTTCCCTGCTCAGTGGGGGGGTCAGCTTCTCCCTCCTCCTCCCCCTGCACTGTCTCTCTCAAATAAATAAATAAAATCTTAAAAAAATAAATAAAATTATTATCATAAACACACAAAGATGTATATGTAAGAACAGTTTATAAGAAACAGCTCCAATAACACAAAAATCATACTCCACACAATTCACCAGTTAAAGTGCATTCCATGTTTTCAGTATATTTACAGGATTGTGCAGCCATCAGTACAATCTGATTTTAGAACATTTTTGTTCATCTTAAAAGAAACCACTTGTTTATTCATGGTCAATTTCCATTCTGCCCTCTTCCCTCTTCTACATTCAGCCCTAAAAAACCACTAATCTTCTATGCATTTACCTAAAACAAAAATTAAGCACCAATCGAATCAGACAATATGTGGCTTTTCATGCAGGAGACTGACTTCTTTCATTTACTATAATATTTTCAAGGCTCATCATTGTTCTGGCATGTATTATTACTTGATTTCTTTTTGTTACCAAATCATATTTCATTAAATGTCTATGCTCACTTTACTTATTATTCAGTTAATAGACACTAGGGGTGTCTGTTTTTTGGCTACTATGAGTAATTTTGCTATAAATATTCATGTGCACGTTTTGTATGAACATCTTCTGTTTTCCAAAGTGGCTGCACCATTGGGCATTCCCATCAGCCACTGTATGACAGTTCCAGTTTCTTCACATCGCTGCCAATACTTGGCATTGTCTTTTTTACTGTAGACATCTTAGGCTGTATGAAATATCTCATTGTAGTTTTTATTTGCATTTCCCTAATAGCTAATCATATTGAGCATCTTTTCCTGTGCTTATTGGCCATCATGTCTCTTCTTTAGAGAAGATCTATTAAAATCTTTTGCCCATTTTTTTAGGTGAGTTATTGTTTTAAGAGTTTTATAAATTCTGGACACAAATACTTTACCAGATATATGATTTGCATATATTTTCTCCATTCTGTAAGCTCTATTTTTCACTTTCTTAATGGTACCAATAAGTAGCACAAAACTTTTTAATTTTGATGTAATCCAATTTATCTATTTTTTCTTTCGTTACTCATGTTTTCAATGTTGCTTTTAACATTTCTAAGCCAAAGTCATGGATTTTTTTTTTTTTTTTTTTTGCCTGTGTTTTCTTCTGAGTTTTTCATAGTATCACTTCCTACCTTTAGGTCTGTGACTTACTTTGAGTTAATTTTTGTATATCATGTGAGGTAGAGGTCCAACTTCATTATTTTGCCTGTGGATATCCAGTTGTCCTGGTACCACGTGCTGAAAAGACTACACTCCCCCCTCCGCACTGAGTTGTCTTTGACATTATGACAATGTCACACTGTGTTGATTACTATAATTTTGTAATAGGTTTTGGAATCAAGAAATGTTGAGTTCTCCAACTTTGATTTTTTTAAAGACTGTTTTGGGTACTCATAAATCTAAATCCAAAATTTAAGGGCCAATTTACAAAGCCTATCTTTGAAGGAAAGAAACCCAATGAATTATGAGATATTATCAAGTTCAGTAGGTAAATAGGAAAGACTATGAAGTGAAAGATATAAAAATGGCAAACCAGTTACAAAAAGCAGGGCTTTTGGAGCAGATAGTTCTGGGTTCACATCCTAGCTTTGCTACTTTTTAAGTTATTTGCTATAGAACTTCACATTACTGTTCTCTACAATGGAGAAAGCAATATATACATTAGAAGGCTGTTGCAAGAATTCAGACATAAATGTTGTAAAACCTACAGATTCAAGACAGCAGTCAAAAAATGTTAGCTATTAACAAATAAATGATAGTATAAATTAGTTACTATGACATGTTTTAGGTTTGAAATCCTTCCTGGATGTAACAGATGTACTTTCTCTACAGGCAGATCTGTTCAACAGAGAGACTTAGTTACTATCCAGTTTTGGTCTCCCTCTTAAGGGACATTCCTTCCATCCTTATTAAATCTCTTCCGGTTTTCTGTCATGGAACTTTTTGTTCTGCTAAGTCTTTTTCTGACCGTTTGGGTCTTAGATTTTAGTTGATGCAAGTATTCTGTGATTATCACTGATTTCCAAAGATTCCTAGCCCTTCTAAAAACTTTTTTCCCTATATTAGTACCTAGAATTTTCTTTTATGAATTTCGTTTGAAATGTCCTTTTCTTTTTAATAAACACCATTACACAAACAACATTTTAATTTGTTTCCAGAGGATTAACCAATCCAACACAGAGTTTTAGATATATTCTTCGGGTTCTAAGTGTTTTTTTCTGGGCAGTGTTTAATTATAGCGATCAAGAATTGTGTCTGCAATTAGGCTAGTTACTTCTCACTTCAGATATCTTAATAATATAGCGTCCTAGCACTTTAAAGGAAAGACTGTTTTTGGAAAAAGGATTTACTTCTCTTCAAAGCTTCCAGTGTAAAAGTAAAAAAAAAAAAATTTTTTTTTTTCCTCAGGTAATTTTGTTTTAATCAAAACACACAGTGCTTTACACCTTATGCTTACTCTGTTTCCTCCCCTCACCACACCACAGAGTAAATGATGATGATGTCCATGAAGATATGATGAAAATAAGGAATTGCATACAACAGAGGTGCAGTCCTGCCTGTATTTACGTAATAAGAACACACTGGACAGGGAAACACTAGTGCCAGTTCTACAGTTTATTACTTTTTTTTTTTTTTTAGATTTTATTTATTTATTTGAGGGAGAGAGAGAGAGAGCATGAGCAGGGGAAGGGCAGAGGGAGAGGGAGAAGCAGCCTCCCCACTGAACAGGAAGCCTAATGCAGAACGTGATCCCAGGACCCTGAGATCACAACCTGAGCTAATGGCAGGTGCTTAACCGACTGAGCTACCCAGGCAACCCTACAGTTTATTACCTTGAACACATCTACATAGCTTGGTTTCCTCCACGGATTTGGACTAAATAATTTCTAAAGTTCTTTTCATCATTAAGATAAAAGTATTCTTTATAGAGAATTGCCTCTAAAGAGAAAATTGCCTCATGCAGTCTCTGGTAGTCATAGGGTCGAGAAGACACAAACTATCAAAGAAACCAAAGCAGAATATCATTTTGGACAACACTATTGATGGCCAACAATAGAATCTTGCTCTAAAATTTTTCTGAGAGTAAATTATAGGTGAATGGATTGAATTTAGCTATCTATTTTAATGAGGAATTTGATGATTATATCTACCTATCACATTAAACATACACATTTTCCTACTACTTAATAATCATGCTAAATGAAATAAGCAATACATTTTAAGATTCTTTATTTTCACCGTATAACTCTCCCGAGGTAAAGCCGTTCTTTAAAAGGCAAAATCTATTTGTTCATCTATTTAGTTTCAAACAACTCTTGACTTGGCAGGCTATATAATGTTTGAGAAATGTTATCCCTGGAAGGTGCCAAAGGGAAGTTCCTCTGTAGTCCATTTAGATTCAGGGAAGACAACCCTGTTTTTCAGATGAGTTTGACAATGTATATTGAATTGGTAAAGGTGTTTTTTAAAGTGGTTGATTTCTTCAAGATTATATAAAGAATACATACAGTAGAATAATAATATAGCTGTTAAGAACTCAGCCTTTGGAGAAAGAAAACTTCAATTCAAATCTCAGCTTCCTTGTGTTATGTATGTGTTCCAAGGCCAGTTATTGAACCTCTATGAGCCTCAGCTTTTATGTCTATAAAATAAGGACGATAATATCACCTACCCCACTTCTTTGACATAAGATCAATGAAATAGCATAAATAAAGTACTAAGCACAGTCCCTGATATATATTAAGCACAGATAAATGGCAGCACTAGGGAGATCATTATGAAAGTGGTTTCTGAAGTCCACCAGCCTATGTCTGAATCCTGGTCTAATCATTTGCTAGTTCTGTGACCTAGGAAACTTCTTTAACTTTTCCCCTTTGCAAAATCAAGAAAATCATGATATCTACCTCAGGGTTGTGATGAGGATTAAATTGAATTTCTAAGTGTCAAGTACTTAAAGTTCTTCACATTTAGTAATTCCTTAAAAAAAACAGCTATGATTATATTTTTATTGGATTTAGCCCCATTCTATAAAACAATTGCAGATAACTTCAGAAAGTATTCATCAGAAGAAAGCAATCTGATATGGGATTTACTAGAAGCTATAAACATGAAAGAACAACATGGCAGTAGCTGCTTTTGTTTTGGGAGGTAGGAAGATGTAAATATCAAAGACACTTGACATTCATTAGCCACTGGCTAGTGGCTAGTTACATACCACAAAAGGAAAGAACACTTGTTCTCTGCCATTTTAAAAGAGTAATTAACTACTTTGTCTTGGTGGTGCCAGGGGTCTTGTTGAGGACTAGGGTGCTTTCAACTGAAGCTCTCCAGACTCATTTTTGACACCTAATTCTAAACATCTTGATAATAACTCCAAAACTACTCCAAGGAGAAAACAAAGAATGCAGATGTTTGGAGACAGTTGGAAATCATATATGCTTTGGCTAAATCCCAGTTTCCCTGCAGATGGCACTTCTATGTGTTTAGCATAGCCTGTATTTGACTTGTGCTGTGCATTTTCTGTAAAGTAGATAAATTAGATAAAAACAATCATCCACAGAGGTTCATTTTATTAAGATAATTTCTGTCAATTAGAATTTTTCAATCAACAACCTCTCCTAATTAAGAAAGAGCCCATGTTAGGGGCTCCTGGGTGGCACAGCGGTTAAGCGTCTGCCTTCTGCTCAGGGCGTGATCCCGGCGATCTGGGATCGAGCCCTACATCAGGCTCTTCTGCTATGAGCCTGCTTCTTCCTCTCCCACTCCCCCTGCTTGTGTTCCCTCTCTCGCTGGCTGTCTCTATCTCTGTCGAGTAAATAAATAAAATCTTAAAAAAAAAAAAAAAAGGAAAAAATAAAGACATATACCAAAACCAACCATTGTTACAAAATAATTCATTACTAAAATAACTGTTTTTGTCGGTGGGAGGAACATGTCCAACTATTTACTGTTGCTAGATTGCTATCCTAAATATATTGTTCTTAATAATCTGGGATTTTCACAGACTAATCAGATTTTCTTTTCTATGAATAGTATCAAATTTGCTTGAGAGGTTCCCAAAAGGTTTGTTGCTGTTGTTGTTCTTATACTGAATACCAAAGAAAATTGGGTAATTTTATGGACTCATTAGGACAACATAAGTATAATTATATTCTTAAAAAAAAAAAGCTTCCTCCAAACATTTAGCAGAAGTGTACACAAAACTGCCAAAAATAAAGATGTAAAATACTGCAACATTAACAGGAAATCAAAATAGAGATTGATAAAGAACTAGGTGTATGTAATTATCTAGCATATGGTAGTTGTAAACTTTTATACAAACTCAATTGTTTTGAAGTGTAGTCATTCTCAAGAAATCATATTTTGGTTATAATTGTGAAATGCTTCATCTTTGCCTAGTTCTTGCTTATGTACTAAAAGTTACCTGCAAGAAATAATGCATATTTTCCGACAATAATGTAAACTAATTTCTGACCTTCAGATCACAAACCCAACATGACTTTCAGAGTACGAACCCTATGCAAAGTACCAACAATGGTTTTATATTTATGAGCAGATGACCATATTACCATATCACATAGTTACTCTTACTTCAGACTAAGGCTTTCACTTCCCACTCCTCAGTTTGAGTTCCTATTCTTATCAGGTTTCTAACCTCATTGCTTCCCAGATGTATCAGACTCATCACTGTGTTCAAATATCTATGAGGAAAACATTCTCCTTCTGGAAATGTTCTCTTTTCCTCTCAAGGTCTGAGTCTTTATATTGTATCTATAAATCCAACTTCAGTATTCTAGTCCTGTATAATTTCCTCCAAGCTCTGTTTTTTTTTTTTTTTAATATTTATTTTAACTTGGAAATCTATACTGGAACTATACACAGCATAATGAGTTTGGGATTTTAGAGATTTTATTTTAGAAATCTTAATTTAGATGCCTAGCCCTGTAAATACTCATAGAAAAATGTAAATTTGTTTATTTATAAGTTAAATTGTCTGAATGAGTCTCATTCATTTGTCATGATTTACTGAGTTTATTTTACCAAATTTTTTTTAAAATTTAAATGTTAAATTTTTTAAAAATTTATTTTACCAAATTTTAACCAGTTAACTGAAGAATTTAACCAAAATTTGTACAGAAATTTTTACCTAATGAGTATTAATGTCTACATCTTATTCTTTTTTGAAACATAAATATGTTTTACTTTTTGAGTGTGTCTTTTCAAATGAAATTCTGTTCCTTAATCAAAAAAACATTGAAATAAATAAAGCAGGGAAAATAAAGATGGGATAGGAAACCCAAAGACAAATGCTATGGCAAGGCAGGTGTTTCAAGAAATCCAAGTCATAAACATGTTTATTTTGAAAAAAAATAAACAAACTACTTCAGAGGAGGTAAGTGATTGGTCCAAGACCATTGGTTGTGCAGTGGAAGAAAGGACCCTACGCAAAGTACCAACAATAGTTTTAAATTTGTGAGCAGATGACCATGTTACCATGAGCAACAGACTCTGAAGAATAAATATTTGAAGAGTTTAGTGTTGTAATCAAATAAAACTCACAACCAAATTAATCTGATGCATATTTAATGATATGCATAATCGTTATTGTGTTGCATGGTGATTAGTCATAATTGCTAAAGGGTTCACATAAATTACTATCATTAGTATTGTTCTTACACAAACTAAATATTTCTAGGATTATCTGAAAAGAAAGAGGAGGAAAAGCAACTAGGAAAAATGGGAAGCTGTTTTAATGGGAACCAAAATTAGAAGGAACACAGAGATCATTGAGCTTAACTATCTCTTCATACTAAAGGACCAACTGAAGATTAGAGAATGGATTTACCTATTTGGGTTGTCTAACTTCAAAGTACAATATTTTTTTCATTTGTCTGGCATAGACTCCTCGACTCTAGAATCTATAGAACTCAGATTTTCCTGTCTTGTCAAGAGAGGAACTGGCAGTCATGGGAGCTGAGAGTAATAAACTTTCATATTTCATTTGTTCTCTAAGCACAACTCCCCCAGTCCCATCTTCTGCAGATAGAGAAATCAGATAGCGTAAAGCCAAGATTCTACTTTCCTCTCAGGGAGTCCTAAAACAACAGCAGTGGGAAGGGAAACCCCCAGCCTAGAAGACTGGAAGGAAAAGAGGAAAACAGCATGAGAACACATTATCTTCTGGCTCCCACTGAGAAGGACTTTGAAGTCGCTGTGGTTGGGTTTAGTGGTCTGAAGATGTTCAGAACTGCTTCACTTGTTGCCAGCCTGGTCTCTTTCCTTATTGTGTCACTTTCCCAGTTGGAAAAGCCATGACTTATAGTGAGAAAAACAAGTTTGGAGTCCTACAATATTTGTGTCTAACTGGTCACATAGTCTTGGGGAGGTCAACCTCTTTGAGCCTCATTTCTTCATCTTTTATGTGAGGGAAATAATTTTCACCTCATCCAGTTATTGTTTTAATTTAAGTAAGATAATGTATATCAAGGTTAATTATAGTGTTTGGCACATAATTGTTGGGAGGCAGTGTGCCATGGACATTTTGAGCTTCTACATGTCTTGCTGAGTGCCAGAATCACAAGGTCATGACCGTTCTTTCACCCAGAAGTGAAAAAATGCACTTCAGTAATGCATCACTCATCCTCAGGACAAAGAGGTTGGCTCATTGCTTGCTCTAGAAGTGGTTTCCCAGACACACTCAGCATATCCTTGCATAAGGGACTTTGCACTCTGTGTTTCCTCTGTTTGAATGGATCTACATTGAGTCTGTAGATCAGTTTCAGAACTGACATCTTAATATTTAGTCATCTGACCCATGAATATGGTATATCATTCCATCAATTTGGGTTCTTTTAATTTCTCTTAGCAATATTATATAATTTTCAGTGAACAAATATTGCCTATTGTTTAACAGATTTGTCCCTGTTTCCTACATTTGATGCTATTGTAAATGGTAATTATTTTAACTCAAATTTTAAAGTCTTCATCATTAATGTATATATGTTTTTAATGGTGAATATCCTAAGCTCAGGGTTGTTTTCTTCTAGAAAAGACTCCATTGTATATGCACATTCCACCTGGCCTCCACATTACCCTTGAGGTTTGGGGCTTGGGGAACCAGTGTATCTTTGATGATACTCTTGCTACTGTTTGCCATGAATAATAATGTCCTTTGTCTCTGACTCAGGCATCTCATTTCTTTGTTCAGTATCCATGGAACTTATTAGCTGTCCTCCATACCATCAAGCTTATTTAAATAGCATAAAACTCATGTTATATTCAAGAAAAGATAATCATTAAATGGTATTGCTTGTATTCATCTGGGCTAAATAACACACACTGGAGCATTAGCAAAAGTCAGACATACTTCATATCATTCCACAATGAGCCATAATAGAAATACTGTTACATTTATTTTAAAAATAGTAATATCAACCTCAGGTTTAAAAAGTCCGAAAATTTTATAGATTGAGCTCCTGGTGGAATCAGGAAGTAGGAGACTAGCAGGAGTGACAAATGCAGGTAGAATGGCCCTTTGAACAACTTTTCTTGATAATTTGGCCGAAGCCAGCTATGTCCCTTCTCCTAGATATCCAGCACAGTTAACTGCCAATCAAGTGGAATACCCTGAGTGAGATAACACTGCTGTTAGCCATTCAGAAACCTGCCGGTAATTGACAAGGGATGTGCTACAAACTCCACCTGACCATTCATGCTACAGCTGAAAGAGAAATACACAGAGAGGCACACCATTTGTGCTGTATTCTTCATGTTCATAAAGAACGTCATGTTTTTCCACAGAAGAAATTGAGTATAAAAAGTTCTCTGTGAAGTGTTCTGCATAGTATATCCAGGTTGTTTCTCAAACCCCCTAGGAAATATTCAGAAGTAAGCAATTTAACAGTCTCTTCTCCACATTTCCCAAGTTAAACATAAGAGATTCGTGAGGCTGACAGGAAGTTTGGAAACCTTTTAGTCTGGTCCCTAACTCCACAAAGGTCCCATCCCTCCTCATCTTAACAGTGAGATACCAGGGTTTGTTTGGATTTACAAGGAGAAGAGTGAGGATTTGGGAGCATGACAGCCTAATTTCACATTCTGGCTCTCCCATTTTCTGTCTCTGTGTCTGGGGCAAGTTATTTCACCTCTACATGGCTCATTTTACTTATATATAAAATGGAGATGATACTACTCCCCGGGAAAGGTCACTTTGCCTGTCGTACAGTAATACCCAGTGAATGGGACACATCATTAACACTTTCAGGTCACAAAGCACATTAGTGGAAAAGACAGACTGTGATCTGGAGACTCTTGATATTTCACAGTATAATCAGCTGGAAAGCTTTCTTGTCCCGTGGCTCCAAAGAAGATTACTCACACAGAACCCCAGGTGAACAATTTGGGAAGGTTTTAGGGAAGTCCTCACAGGTCTAAACTTGCACTCTAAGA
This sequence comes from Ursus maritimus, assembly GCF_017311325.1. Taxonomy (NCBI): domain Eukaryota; kingdom Metazoa; phylum Chordata; class Mammalia; order Carnivora; family Ursidae; genus Ursus; species Ursus maritimus. Next base: position 19,895,891 of record NW_024424119.1, read on the forward strand.
GCGAGCCCATGAGAAATAACTCCAGGGAACAAGGTGAGCTTGATCTGGAGCTGCAGTATTGCTTAGCACCTCAGGGCTTCTCTAAAATCTTCCTTTGACTTAAAATAGGACAGTCTCCTTTTTTTCATCTTCAGAGAAAGGTATTCCATTCATTCAGCTCTTACCTCCTTATTGAGAAAAGGACATTGATATGACAAGGTTAAAAATGTGAAGGCATAATCAAGGAGGAAAATCAGCTACTCTTTCCAGAGCCAGTCCTCAAAGAAGATGATGTCCTAAATCAGAGCAGTTAATATCTCACATGGCAATTAAGCCTGAGCTGCTTACAATTCCAAGAATATGCTGCCGTTTACCTGAATACTGCGAGGCCATGGGGCGGGGGGGAGCTTTCCATTTCTATATTGTTCTTCTTATTCAATTAACCCTAAATAGGAAAGTGAATCTGGAGTCAGGAATGGGAAGAGGTTAAAGGACACTGGAAGGAGAATAACTTAGAGGTTAGGACATGCTTTTGAATCAGAGAAAACAAGGACCAAAGCATGGCTGTATCACTAGTAGGTAAACTTGGCAAGTAATTTAGCCTGTCTGAGCCCTGTCATATACACAGGCAGGTAAGGAAAAGAACATTTTTGTGGGGGTGTCATCTGAGTTAAAAATACAATGTGTGTAAAGCATCCAGCACTTAATAAATACTTAGAACAAGGGAAATTGGTAATATTTGAAAGTAAAATTGAAGAGAAAAAGAATGTTGCATTCTAATAATTTCTTTATGCAAATACTTTTTGCACAAATTTTGATTTTTCCCTACTCTAAATGTATTAAATGAAAATACAAACACACAGACATATACACACAGACACACACGCTTTATATTTTAATAAAATGCCCTCTATTAAAGTTAGGTATCTATATTTCTCTTCAGAGTATTTCTCAACTATTCTAATACATATGAGGAAGGAAAGGGAACAAATATTTAGTATGTACTGAGTATCACTTTAGTGAACATTATACTAGATGCTTCTTTCATTTAATTTTCACATTCTTCCAACAGGAGATTATTGCTCATATTTTACAAATGAAGAAGTTGTTTTTCATCTAGGTAAACATCTTGCCACAAGTCACTCATTTTGTAAGTTTTAGAGCTTAGGCTAGAACACAAATATGCCTGATGCTAAAACTCTAACTTTTGTGTGGACAAAAATCATTCCGAAGTCGATACAGCACAGTGTTTCCCAAACTTCCACGATGAGAAGAATCCCTGAAGGTATTTGTTAGAAATATAAATTCTGGAGCCTCATTCAAATCCAAATCTATGTGACAGGGCCCTAGGGAAGCTACACGTTTAATGATTTCTATCATTTGCAAAGTTTGAGAACATCATTAAAGAACATAGAGATTAGTGTTCTAAGCCTTTTATATGTTTATTTATATTTTTTAAATAATTTTTTTTAGATTTTATTTATTTAGTTGAGAGAGCGAGAGAGAGCACAAGCAGGGTGAAGGGCAGAGGGAGAAGCAGACTCCCCGCTGAGCAGGGAGTCCCATACGGGACTCAATCCCAGGACTCCAGGTTCATGATATGAGCCGAAGGCAGACACTTAATTGACTGAGCCCCCCAGGCACCTCTATATGTTTATTTTTAATATACAATTGTTTGAGTACAGAATTATTTCAATATGAACAGATTCTGCAATGTTAAATCTATATTAATTAAAAATTAATTCTGAGTTTTTAAGAAAATTGGAGATATGCCATTAGAAATAACCCCAAATTTGAATAACAAAATGAATACTGTAAAATATTTAAGGGAAATCATATAGTCATGTCAAATTGACTTTCATACTCTTCAATAGAATAAATCACAGAATGTTAAGATGTTTTAAATATGTTAAACTTAAAATTATTAGAACTGATAAATGAATTCAGTAAAGTCTCAGGATACAGAATTATTATACAGAAATCTATTGTATTTCTATATACTAATAATGAAGCAGCAGAAAGAGAAATTAAGAAAACAATCTCACAATTGCACCAAAATTAATAAGATACCTAGGAATAAACTTAACCAAAGAGCTGAAAGACCTGCCCTTTGAAAACTATAAAAAACTGATGAAAGAAGTTGAAAGTGACATAAACAAATGGAAAGATATTCCATGCTCATGGAATGGAAAAACAAATATTGTTAAAATAGCCACACGACCCAAAGCAACCTACAGATTTAATGCAATTCCTACAAAATACCAACAGCATTTTTCACAACGCTAGAAAAAATAATACTAAAATTTGTATGAAATCACATCAGACCCTTAATAGCCAAAGCAATCTTGAGAAAGAACAGAGCTGGAGATATCCCATTTTCAGATTGTAAGATATACTGCAAAGCTGAAGCACTCACAACAGTACGGTACTGGCACAAAAAGAGACACAAATGTCAAGGGAACAGAACAGAGCACCCAGAAATAAACCCATGCCTATAGGGTCAATTACTCTATGACAAAGAAGGAAAAAAATACATACAATGGGGAAAAGACAGTCTTTTCAATAAATGGTTTTGGGAAAACTAAACAGCTACATGCAAAAAAAATGAAATTGAACCACTTTCTTACCTACAGAAAGATAAACTTAATGGATTAAAGACCTAAATGTGACACTTGAAACCAAAAAACTTCTCGAAGAAAGCATAGGCAGTAATTTCTGTAACATTAGCTACAGAAATATTTTTCTAGATAAGTCTCCTTAGGCAAGTGAAACAAAAGCAAAAATAAACAACTGGAAAAGCTTTTGCATAGTGAAGAAAACCATTAACAAAATGAAAAGGCAATCTAACAAATAAGGGGAAGATATTTGTAAATAATATATCTGATAATAGGTTAATATCCAAAAAAATATAAAGAACTTATACCATTCAACACCAAAAAAACCCCAAATAATCTGATTTAAAAATGGGCAGAAGACATGAAAAGACCTTTCTTCAAAGAAGACATCCAGATGGCCAACAGACACATGAAAAGATGTTCAACATCACTAATCATCAGGGAAATGCAAATCAAAGCCACAAAAAGATATCACCTCACACCAGTCAGGGTGGCTAGAATCAAAAAGACAAGAAATAACAAATGTTGGCAAGTATGTAGAGAAAAAGAAATGCTCATGCATTGTTTGAAAGAATAAAAACAGTATGTAGGTTTCTCAAAAATTTAAAAATAGAAATATCTTATGATCTAGTAATTCCACTACTGGGTATTTACCCAAAGAATACAAAACTCTAATTCAAAAAGATATATGTACCCTTATGTTTATTGAATCATTATTTACAATAGCCAAGATATGGAAGCAACCAGTGTCCAAAAACAGATGAAGAGAGAAAGAAGATGTGATATATAAATCACATATGTATCATATATATTTCACATATATCATATATATCAATATATATATGGACTATTAGCTGTAAAAAAGAATGAAATCTGGCCATTTGCAACAACATGGATGGGCCCAGAGGGTATAGACCCAAATGATATGTCAGACAAAGAAAAATATATATGATTTCACTCATATAGAATTTAAGAAACAAAACAAATGAACAAACAAAGAAAAAAAGACAAACAAAATCCACACTCCTAAATACAGTGAACAAATGGGAGGTAGGTAGGTAGGGGGATGGGTAAAACAGGGAAAGGGGATTAAGAGGTACCAACTTGCAGTTACAAAATAAGTAAGTCATGGAGGTGTAAAATACAGCATAGGGAATAGAGTCAGCACGACTGTAATAATTTTATTTGGTGAATTGGTGACTATACTTGTGTTAAGCACTGATTAGTGCATAAAATTGTCTAAACTCATGCAAGAAGAGGTAGATAATCTGAATAGGCTTATATCTATTAAAGAGAAAATATGTTATTAAAGTTTTTTTAAAGTACAAGTAAAAAAAATTATTAATTAGGAAACACAATAGAACAGAATAAAGAAAAAAGCCTATGGAATCAGAAGACACAAATTAGGGGCACCTGGGTGGCTCAGTTAATTAAGTGTCTGCCTTCAGCAGGCTCCCTGTTCAGCAGGGGTTCTGCTTCTCACTCTCCCTCTGACCTCCCCCCCCCAATTTGTGCTCTCACTCTCTCTCAAATGAATAAATTTTTTAAAAATTAAAAAAAAAGAAAGAAGACAAAAATTGTACCCAATCTTTTCCATTTACTTGCTCTGTTGCCTTGAGCAAATCACTTAACCTCTCTGGATCTTAGCGGCTCCCTGTAAATAATATTTGGAATAACATTTTCTTTGCAGACTTAATATATGGATTAAAAGAAATAAAATATGACAAATATTTATTTTTTTATTATTATATAATATATATTATATATATTATATATATTTTTTATTATTATAAATGACCTCTTATACAGAGTTATAAAAATGACTGGCTTTTATAATCATGATGTAAGTAGACGTTACTCTGCTCCTTCTTTGCCAAATCTAAATCCATGAATGTTTTCTGGTTCTCTGCCAAGGCTGAGAAAGGGGAAAAGGGAAGGAAAGCAAAAATGATGCAGTTTTATTGAAGATGTTATCATGGCCTCTGGGTGATGCTAAACTAAAATCTCTCCTTTTGTACAACCAGCTACTTAGAAAGCATTTAAGATCTACAAATCCTCGTCAACAGGGGAAAATGGGAGAAGGACATCATCATAATGTTCCTACATATCTCTCCTATATGCCTGCAATAAAGAGCTATTGCTCTCAGGTATCTCTGATCATTTACACTGGTGGAGGTAACAACAACCTCATAGACCTTGACAATCACATTCTAAATCAGTACTTTTAAGGATGGCTTTCATATGTCTTGATACTCAGGAGCATAAAGGGCAAATTTAATTCTGATGTAGTCTTAATGAGAAGAGAGTGAGAACTATCACGGCAAAAATTACAATATTGTGTATAATAAGCATAACTTTTCAAGGATGTAACTCATTTGGAGCTGTGATGTGACCCTGAAATCACTTCACTCACTGTATAACTGGAATATCAAAAATGACTTTGCAAAACATTTCTGGCATGCCCTAGCATGTACGAGCTACCATTAGTAAAGTTATTTGTGATTTCTGAAAATGAGCTGACACGTGACGTCTAAAAGTCTTGATTCAAATTCTAGCTCTTGGTATATTGGAGAAATTACCTAAATGATCTGAACTTCAGTTTTCTTATCCAAAAAAAGAGGTAAGTGTAACTATCCCAAAGATGAGTTAAGGTATAAACAAACCATAAAGTAATCAATTGTAGCTAGTTATAATAATGGTTATTAATAGGGTATGAGTCTGATGATAGGGATCTTGATTAAAGGTGACTTTAGCTTTAACCAGTTTATATAAAACCTCTATAAATCCTATAAATGCCAACCATGTTCCTGAGAAAGTATTAGGAATCTCTAGTCATTCGGGTATATACACTTAAATCATAGTTCCATCTTTTGACTAATTGAAATTAAACCTAGCATAGCACTTATGACTTGGATATCCATTTTTATAGCATGCTCTTGATCCTTCTCAGAGTTCCATTTCTTTGAATTCCACTTTTACAATTTCCCCTGGGTTCTTCTCAGAGCCCCATCTCTTTGAGCTCCTACAGTTTTACAGATACGGAAGGAAACTTCTGTATCATAAAGCATACTAGTTTTGGAGCCACAATTGTGCAATGTAGAACACATCAGTTTTATAATCAAATTGTGATTTGCCACTTACCCAGGTTTGGTAACTTGACCCCTCTAAAATATCTATTTCCCAATCTGTAAAATGCAGTGTTATAAAAACTAGATGAAGGAATACAAAGCTAAATACATAGTTCTTTAAATATTTGTCAGTATACTCATTGAAAGCCTCTGTTCTCCATAAGGCTGCTCTCCAATTAGCCCATTTTGATGCTATTAGCTAGATGGATAATTCTGGTAACATTCGAGTTTGCTCCAACAACTAGCTCAGTCAGCCAGCTAGGACCTCAAACTTGTCCTCTCATCTATGGGGAGGGCTGCAACTAAACTCAGCTGTGCACACAACAGTGGCAACCTTCTCAAAGTGTTAACAGGCTAAACCTAAGATTTCCAAACTTTCCAGGTATATGGGCTTTCCCAACCAACTCCTATATAATCTGTCATCCAAACCCAAGCTTTCTGGTACCCAACTTGTCTTTTTGCCTTGGGCTCCAGATAACAACGCCCCTGTGCTTGCCCTATAGAGCAGAAGGGCCACAAAAGGTGAGGTGCTTCCTCCAGAGAGTAAACCAATTGTAGCTCCACCAACTTCACATAGGTCCTAAGGGTTCTTTATGAAAGGATGACAGAATGTGGGTCCACATGCCTCTTCTTACTGACCCTGGTTTGCAAATTTCCCTCATAAAGACCATTCCTTAACCAATACAAAGTGGCATTGTGGAATTTGTCCTTACTCGCCTTGGTCTGCAATTTCCATCCACCTCCTGAGCAACATTACGGGAAAAGTTTTATACAATGCATATTCTCTTGTTGATACCCTGGCTCCCTGCATTTCTCCTCTGCTTTTCAAACTGCTCACTGTCTGAATGGTTTCAGGAAATCAGAGTACGTCTTACAGTGGCAAACAACCCCTTTCCCCTAAGCCTCTGTTTTCCTGTAATTTAGTGCTGTATTTATGTGCTATCCCAGAAAATATGGTCACCAAGGGTAGATGATATCATTGACTTTAATAATGCTTCCTTACTGGATCCATTCACTAACTGCTAACATAGTGATATTCTAAGGAACTCTTTAATGATTTATGAATGTTTCTGATAACCCAAAATCAAGTTTGCTTGATTTTCTTTTTCCTCCCTCATATCTGCCTCCTTCACAGAGCTTTGTCTTTGTGTGTAATTTCCATGAGTACCATGGAACAACCTTGCATGGATGTCAGGATGTCCGGGCTCTAGCCATTTTGAGTGTGTTTTTTTTTTAAAGGACTCTTTTCTTCTTGCTTGCTTGCTTCTTTTTTTTTTTCTTTTTTTTTTTTCCTTTTCAGTTCCTGTTAGTGACCCAGTAATTGTTTTCCTGGCTTACTAGTCAAGTGTGAAGTGCTCTGATAGCATGTCAACAAAATGTCTAATACTGGAGGAGAGACTCTCTGTGTATTATTGTGATTGATCGCTTATTTGATTCTTTCTGCTCCCAGCTGCTCCTTGGATGTTGTATCAAGGAAGATGGAAACTGTAGCTAAAGCTGTCCTCCGTAACTTTATAGAAGAGGGGGAGGACAAGCAGGGCCCCTGTGTAGATCACTGAAGGGAATATTGTTTACAAAATATCCAGTGGCTTATAGGACAGCCAGGCAAACGGAGCTGATGAAAACTGCCCAGAGCCATGAGGTTCAAGAGACGCTGAGTTAAGAGCCCTGGCTGTTTTCTGGTGGCCTTGCCTAGATCTCACAGTGGAAACCAGCATTGCTTCTTTTCTAATCAGAATTATTAAAGACATAGGAGAAAAACTGGAGGGGGTAAAACATAGAGTCAGGTTCTATTCTAAGAACTGTTATTCTATTATGTTTAATAAATACCATTATCTACCACTTTCACTGATAAATTCAAGACATTTATTTGCAGTTTGTCTTGTGCTAGCTTATACAAGTGTATAAAACAGTGTAAGGTAACGTCAAGGAGCTTACTATATAAATAGTTCTAATACAATGGTGTAAGTGTTATTGATCAGTAATAAAATTCCAATACAAACACTGTTGTTTCTGGAAGAAAGAATCTAATTCATGATACAGATACTGGGCATAAGTAAGGTCAAACAGAATTTTTTTTTTAAGCAAAGCAAATATTTGAACAATAAATAATTTAAAATGATTACCTTAAAGAGTAACCACTGTAACACTCCTCCTGTGCACTCCTTTCCACCAGATTGTTCAACAAATTATTGAAAATATTTGGTCTAACTAAGCCATCCCAGATATTAACCATCACTGTGGTTATTCACAGGTATCTATCCTCAGTCTAAGAAAGGGACACAGATTTTTAATTAAGAGACTCAACTTCAAAAACCTGTAGGTGATCTGTCTCTCCCCTAAAAGGCTTATTAAATTTTCTATTTAATGTAGCAAAACTTAACACAGAAATATTCTTGGGGGAGAAAGAAAAGAAGATAAATGAGTTCTGGGATACATTTGACTTTAACAGGGGAAAAAGAAAATGACAGGAGAAATAAGTTCCAGACATTTCTCAAGCAAAAGTGTCTCTATTTATAGCAGCACCTAACACCCAAAACCGGTAACAATAATCTCAGGAGTTGGCTGAATAGCAGCTATGGAGCACCGGCCAGGCAGGAAAGGACTGCACTAGGTACCCTGTGGAAACACAGACAGCAGCATGTTCCCTGCCCTTGAGGAGTTTCAAGTGTAACAGGAAAAAGGGCTCTCACGTGAAAACAAAGCAGAACAAAAATAATAATAACCCAGATACAGACATATAAAAGACACAAAAAGACAACAATCATTTTTTCAGAATTATATAAATTCCACTTCTGATAGTCCAAAGAAGATAATATTATCATAGCTTAATCTGTTCAAAAAACAAGGCATCTTTCTGTGATAACCTTAAGAAAAATAACTTTTTACTCTTTTATGGTGATATTCTTATGTGAGTAAGGACAAATACAAATTAAAGTTAAGAGGATTAATTCTTCCAGTTGAAAAATAAGGGAAGAGTTTCTCTTCTCCCCTTTTCCTTTGAGCACTTACTTTAGAAAATTTTCTAACTATAAGTACTTTGAACTATGTATAAATTGTTTTGAAAACTAGATAGGCCCTTTGTCAGCTTTACAACCCAGAAAGTATTTTTCTCAAAGACCTGAGAGCTATCTTTTTTAAACATCAAGGGAGCTGGCACCCCTATCTCTGCTTCTGTGGAAGGGTAAAAGCCTGACTTTGATTGGTGCCCTACATAAAAGTACTTCCTGTCATAAACAAATGAATTTTCCTCCCTCTGGATAAATCCAATTAGCTAACACAGGTGATCACCCCTATTGCCAGGTAAAGTTAGGATGAACTACGTGTGGCAAATGATGCTCTCAAGTCCTCTCACTGGAAAATATATATGGAATGAGTTGAATTTGCTTGACCACATAAAAGGGTGGGCTTTCTTTCTGTCTTGGCAATCTCATAGCCTATGGCTTGTGATGCACACCATATTTTGGTTTAATGCTTATTCCCTAATAAAACTGTTTTCTTTCTCTACTCTCCACCTTTGTGGAGAGGATTTCTAAGTTGGAAAAATGTATTTTTTTTTATTTTATTTCCCAACCGTGTCAGTGAATGGCATTCCTGCTTTCCAAAGTCTAGCATGAGAAATGAGAAAACCAAACAAAATTAGATTTCCTAAATTGGGGTAGACAAAACATAAATATTTTTTTTTTTTAAAGATTTTATTTATTTATTTGACAGAGATAGAGACAGCCAGCGAGAGAGGGAACACAAGCAGGGGGAGTGGGAGAGGAAGAAGCAGGCTCATAGCAGAGGAGCCTGATGTGGGGCTCGATCCCATCACGCCGGGATCACGCCCTGAGCCGAAGGCAGACGCTTAACCGCTGTGCCACCCAGGCGCCCCAAAACATAAATATTTTTAATGTCCTTTAATAGTTATTTCTGTTTTAATTGTCTTGTTTGTAATTATACCCTATTACAGGGAGCAATTATGATTTCAGTGTCATGGGAATACATTTGTAAAGAAAGCTAAGTTACAAAAAACAAAAGAAAGAAGGGAAAGAAAGAAAGAGAAAGAAAGAAAGAAAGAAAGAAAGAAAGAAAGAAAGAAAGAAAGAAAAGAAAGGAAGGAAGGAAGGAAAAGAAAAAAGAAAGAGAGAAGGAGGGAGAGAGGGAGGAAGGGAAGGAGGGAGGGAAGTAGGGAGGAAATGGGGAGGAGAGGAGAAGGGAAGGGATGGAAGGGAGGGGAGGAGAGAGGAAGGGAGGGGACAAGAGGAGAAGAAATAAAGGAAGGAAGGAATGTCTTTGGAAATCAAAGAGCTAAGGTCTAATTCTAAATTTCACCTGGTTTGTGACCGCCAATTAAGTCACAGTGAATCCTCTTTAAAGAGAAGACAATAGTATCTACTGTTTATTTTGTTGTGTAAATACCACAGGTCAGTCTCTCCTAAAGCTCCTCCAGATACCTCATCCCACTCACAGCCTTCTCTTTCAAAAATAACAATTGTGCTAACTTTTATAGTAATTACTTCCTTGAATTCCTTTCTAGTTTTTATTACCCAAGTATGCATCCTTAGACACTTAGTTTAATCCTGCCTTATTAAAGAAATTGTATATAGCTTTTAGGCTTCTTTTAATCTATAGTTTCCCCTTCCACCTCTTTCTTTTTCTTCCAAGTTTCTGTTGAAGATGAAAGGCCATTTAAACTGCAGATTTTCTCACAGCCTGGATTTTTTTAAAAATATTATAAGCCCTGTAACATGCCCTTATGTCCACTATATTTCCTGCTTGATCAGACTCAGGTTTAATTTACATTAAATCTCTGACAAGACTGTAGATGGTGTCACGTTCTTTTATCAGGAGGCATCTAATACCTCATTTTCTCTCCTGTTGCATGACTGTTAGCATCTCTTGATGTTAATGGGCCTTGATGCTCCGTGCAGACCCATTTATTCAGTGGAAGTACAAAATAGTGACTTTGAATTCTATCATTTTGTTTTCATTTATTAACTGAAATAATTTCATAAAGAGACATTTTCTTTATAAGAGAAACTATCCTTTATTTAGCTACCCAAAGTCATAGGAATATTGGAAGGGGAAAATAAGTGCTTATTGTTTTCTGGTTGTTAGTTGACAAGATAATGAACTGTTTCCTTGTGATTCTGGGAGGGTAACCAATTGGTTATCTTTTTAATATCATTCTGCACTTATCAATTTCAACATATTTCATAGATTTCAATACATTTAAATTGGTATCTTAAAATTCAAGTTGTTCCATCTTTAAGCAGTGGGAGCCTCTTGAAGTTAGTCTCTGAGTCCTTTTGACATTATTTTTAGAGGTGTTGATATATTCTTTGCTATCTGATGTGGCTTAATGTTCCAGACTTACTTTGTACGTGTTCTTCCCCAGATTCAGGATTGACTATTCCCCAGGAAGCACTGGTTTCTTTTAGTCGAAAATGGCATTTCAAGACTATAAAACTGAGCACTAAGGATGCTCAGGGCTAAGGGTTATCATTATCTATAGACCTGTTCAGTAGCTGGACTGAGAAATACACACACACATACTACATATACATGTATACATACATATGCACACATGTTTAATTTTAAAAATAACTCATCTCATGAGTTTATTCTGGTATTTCCAATTCAAATATAGTACTACATGGTTTCACTGAACTTTTTCTATATTACACCTGTTATCTTTTTCTACACTGAGAATCTTGATTTCCATGAATTCGTAATATGATAGAACTGGAATATCCCATAATTTTTCATTTGCCTCATCCAATGTTATAAACATAATATATAAAGTAACAGTCTCAGAGAAACAGTACACATATAACTAATTTTTTTTTTTCTCACAATAAGAATGCTTTCAGGGATGCCCGTGGCTCATCAGTTAAGGGTCTGCCTTTGAGCAATATGGATGGGACTGGAGGAGATTATGCTAAGTGAAGTAAGTCAAGCAGAGAAAGACAATTATCATATGGTTTCACTCATTTATGGAACATAAGAAATAGGAAGATCCGTAGGAGAAGAAAGGGAAGAATGAAGGGGGGGTAAAGAGAAGGGGGAATGAAAAATATATTATAAAAAATAAAATAAAATAAAGTATAACAAAAATCCTTAAAAAAAAAAAAAGAATCTCAAAACTGAGGGTTTTATAGGGGAGGTGGGTGGGGGATGGGCTAGCCCAGTGATGGGTATTAAGGAGGGCACATATTGCATGGAGCACTGAGTGTTATACGCAAACAATGAATCATGGAACACTACATCAAAAACTAATGATGAACTGTATGGTGACTAACATAACATAATAAAATATTAAATTAAAAAATAAGAAAATAAAAAAAATAAAGTGTCTGCCTTTGGCTCAGGTCATGATCTCAGAGTCCTGGGATCGATTTATGCACTGGGCTCCTTGCTCAGTGGGGAGCCTGCTTCTCCCTCTGCCTGCCTCTCCCTCTGCTTGTGCTCTCTCTCTTTTTCTCTGATAAATAAATAAATAAATAAATAAATAAATAAAATCTTTCAAAAAATGCTTTCAAAGACACAGGGATAGAATTAGAGTATTCTACAGTTTTTTCATTTGTTTTATTCCATTTGATATAAACAGTAGTATAACAATACTATCACCAATAATAATCCTAAATAGATTTAATTTTGTTTTTGCATATGTTATCCACATTCTCCCTCCTATTTTCTTAATGATTGTTCTGTATCTATATTATGTCAAAATATACATAAATTATGCCATGAATATATATTCACTTCCTTTTAGCCTTCACGTAATTTTAGTTTTATAGATACATATATTTAATGCTCACCACTACTTCTTGATATCAATGATCCTCTGAGCATGTTGCTTATACGAAGCTTTTCTCTAGTAGATTCTTCACGAAGAACAGAACAGGAAAATATTCCTTTAGCTCTTGCATTTCAATAAATATTTTGAATGACTTTTATGCTTGAACATAAGTTTTACTGGAAATATCTTTGGCTCACATTTTTATTTCCTTGAGTATTTTAAATGTTATTCTATTTGTTTTTCTGGCATAAGACATTGCTCTTAAAATGTCTGATAACAATCTAATTTAATCTTCCCTTCAAGTCATGTGCATTTTTACCTAAATGGTCAAAGAAATTTTCATTTTTAAACTCCATAATTTTATAAGAAAAATTTGATTTTGGGCTGCCTGGGTGGCTCAGTCAGTTGGGCATCTGCCTTCGGCTCAGGTCATGGTCAGGGTCCTGGGATAGAGCCCCACTTTGGGCTCCCTGCTTGGTGGGGAGTCTGCTTCTCCCTCTCCCTCTGCCTCTCCCCCTGCTTGTGTTCTCTGTCTCAAATAAATACATAAAATCTTAAAAAAAAAAAAGACAGAAAAAGAAAAATTAGATTTTGGCTATCCTGAATCATAATTCTCAGGTATCCAGTATGTTCTTTAAATATGTATTTTCAAGCCTTTTTTTTTTTCAGGACAGTTTTTTGAATTATACTTATTATTATTTTTTCCATTCCTCTGCTTTGGTTTATTTCTTCAGGCATTCCTATCATCTGTAGAATAGATCTTTTTTCCTATCTTCAATCTTTCTGGCATGCTGTCATTTTCTGAAATGATGTTCTTCTGCTCCTTATTCTATTTTTTAAAATATAATAACTAGTATAGGCTGTGACCTCATTATTTTTCTGTTGCTCATTTTTATGTTAGTTTCTTTAAACTTCTAGGAGGGAACTTGGATCAGATCGCTTTTCTAACTTCAGAGAGCTCCCTCTTCTGTTGTGTGTTACAATGGCTTGCTTTCTGAAATTTCTTAGCTGTTCTCCTCTCCAACTTTTATCTAAACTTTTTTTTTCTTTGACTTCACTGTTTCTGTCAAGTTTTGTATCGATTCCACGCCCAGTGATTTCTCTGCAATGTGGGACACTATTGGAGAAGAGTGCTCTGGCTGCTCAATTTTGAGAGTTCACTAGCTCGAGATCATTCTGGTCCCTTCAGACCTCCTTTCTGTGTGCCACCTGCACTCATTGGTGATAGGGGTGGGTAAAACCCCATCTCTTAAGAGCAGCTATACTCAAATCAGTCCACTGTCCCTTCCAGGTTAATATTTCCTGCTCTCTGGAGGTTCTTCTATTACAGGTCTCCAGTCTTCCCACTGTTTTTCTCTACTTCTTGCTGCGCAGATGCTGATCCTATGCACACCTGGTGACTACTGTTGTTTTGTCCTCACCTGCTTGTACTTCACCGTAAAAGTTAGCCATAGATTTTTTGCTTTTGATATCTGGTTGCTCTGTCATTTTATATGGGGATTTGGAATAATACAGATGTATGCTTCCACTGTCATCCTGTCTTCCTAGAATTCCACACTGCGGTCCTTAGTACCCTGTAGGCTTTCATTATGTGTTGAGTTAGATTTAACCAAATAACAAAGTGAATGTTAAGTTAAGAAAATCCTCTGTAAGCCTTAAGTCTTTATCAATTTATACTGGTATAAGTTATAACATACATTATTTATGCAAATACTCACATGTTGATAATGTAGTAGGGCATGAAAGAAAATAGGACATATGGGGGAGAGATATTAATGTGATTGTCATTCCTTGGCATAAATATTACATGAAAAAATTGGTAGATGTTCACGGAAGTTATTGTTGGTCAGATCAAAGGACAGAGTCCCTGTGATCAATTTCACCCTCCTTTACTGTGGTTTTGTGTATTCAAAATCAACCTAGCTTAATGGAAAAAGTAAGATGCATCGATTTAGACAGAGACAAGGATCACCTAACTATATGTGTTCTCATTAGCCAAGTGCTCAAGGCCATTTGCTATCAACCTGATCTTATCACCGAGATTTACAAATTGCCTAACTACCAACTGGTCTCACCTTAAAAGAAAACACTGTCTGAGGCTTACTTGTCCTTTGATGTCTATATTAAAAGTTCCTCTGATATTCCTGTGGTCAGTGTATATAGGTCTGGAGAAATATCCCACTAATGAGCACCAGTTCATTAAAAGATCAGCCTCACGAATTAAAATCAATGAAAATGACTATAAAAAAAGGAAAAACTACATTTTGGTAGAAATAACCTGCATTAAAAGAAATGCTGTTAAAAACTCTTTCAACATTGATCCATTACATTCTAGCATTTAATATTATAGAGAGTATATCTGATGCTGGTTGGGTTATCTTTCTATGACTGAGATCCTCCCCTACGCTCTTTTCTCCCCTTACCCCCATTTCTCCTTTCCCTTTCCCTTTCCCTTTCCCTTTCCTTTCCTTTCCTTCTTTTGTAAGGGCAGGTAACATGCAGGTCAAAAGCATGAGATTTGGAACCAGATATTATTTAATGTCCCACTGAATAAAAAATATGCTTAAAAGATGTAGGGCCCAGGGGAATTTACTTGAGCTCTCTAATCCTTAATTTTCTCATCAATGTAATGGAAATAAAACTGTATCAAATATTCAGAAGGTTGCAAAGGTTCAGTGATATGATGTATTTAAAGGGATTAGTAGCAAGCATTTAACAAAGGTTACCTATTACAATGCTTTATTATTATTACTATTCATTTTTTAAAGTTTTAATTTAAATTCCAGCTAGCTAACATACAGTATAATATTAGTTTCAGGTGTACAATTTAGTGATTCAATACTTTCATACAAAACCTGGTGCTCATCGAGAGACAAGTGCACTCCTTGATCCCCATCAACGATTTCATCCATGCCCCACCCACTGCCCCTCTGGTAACCATCAGTTTGTTCTCTATAGTTAAGAGTCTATTTCTTGGTTTGCCACTCTCTCTTTCTATCTCTCTCCCTCTCGCTTTTTTCCCCTTTGCTCATTTGTTTTGTTTCTTAAATTCCACATCTGAGTGAAATCATACAGTATTTGTCTTTCTCTGACTGACTTATTTCTTATTTTGCATAATACTACCTAGCTCCATCCATGTGTTGCAAATGGCAAGATTATCATTAGTCTTGATCTTTATAATTCCAAAACTCCTCTAGGATATATCTAAACATATATCTGTTTAGTAACTGTGAACAGTTCGGCAAAACCTTTCATTTATACATATCATAGCACTTCTCACATTTTACTGGCATAATATTTTTAATTGTTTGTACTTATGAAAGAAATGAATACTCCAGGCAGGAAAGGAGTATACCTACCTTGTTAACTACTGCAACTTATACCTGGCACGGTGCCCTGCACACACTCAATGAATATTTGGTGAATAAATGGGTAAATGAATTAACAATTTATTTTCTCAAATGTCTAGATATGAGGAAAGAGATGCCTTACATAACAAATAGAAAATCACTTTAGCTCATTTGTAAATTAACAAATGGGCAGTTGGTTTATACACCTTGCCTTGTAAGGTTGATTTTTATGGGTCAGTATGTTTGCTTTGGTCCCCTTTGAGTAGCTGATGAAATCCAGCTCCTCATCCTGGAAAATTCAGTCAGACTGTGGTCTCAGGAAATGTTCTGAAAAAAAAACAAGCAGCCAAGCTGCCTGAGCAGTTGTCTTTCTCTCCTCTGACATCTTCACTATTAGCTGTGCCCCTTTTGAAAATCAGTCTTTTCAGGCAAGAAACTCTGCAGCTAACCACTGAAGACCAGTTGCATGGATGTAACACCAGCATCACTTCTGGCTACTTCTGAGCACACATGAATAAGCAGTAAAATGAGACCCCAGCTTAGCAATTCTTCAGTAAATGAATGGGAAACCATGCTCTAGGCAGTTATTGATATTACTAAATGGCCCTTGAAAATTGCCCATCGGAGCTGAAAGCATACCCTATTCCTTCTAGGCCTTGTATTTTCGTTAACTCTCTTTTTTTGGACTACCTGTTCTCTTGCTTAGGAGTGATAGGCTTTATAAGCAAGGCAGCAGCCCCCTGGATACACACCTCCAGGTGATACTCAAGAAAAAAGTTAACTTCAAAACTGTATCCCATGGAGATAAATACAAACAGTCAAAAAGGAGTTCTGAGCCTCAGATAGTTACATAATATATTTAAGGTGGCACTGCTATCAATTTATAAGGTGAACTCAGATCTTTTTAATTCAATTCACCCACAATGGCATGTCACTGAAATGGAGCTGAGGTTCGAGCCTCTTGATTCTAAACTCCTTCCATAATATCATGTTGCCTTCAGAGAGGAGTGAGGAAATACCACCAAAAAAATAATAATCAAATAGAAACAGAAAGCTCAGTTATGTTCGACATAAGTATAAAGCAACAAAACTGACCTACATGCAAAGATGTGGTGTTTGAAGAATAGATATTTATGTAGGGTGACGGATACCATGCACTGTTTATATAGGAGAAGAAGAATCGGTGGGATGACGATGGTGATTTTGCTACTAATGTGCCGAAACTTTAAGATTACCCCTATTTAATGGTGGCTGTGTACTGAATAATTCCTTCCAAATCCCATTGCTGGAAGCCTGCACCTCCAAGCTTTTAGGTTTATCTATTATTCATGCTGCTTGTTTGCACAATATTATTGATTATTCACTGTTTGGCCAAATAGTAACATTATATTTCATTTGCGATGAAAACCCCTGGCAAATGCTTGAAGTACAAAATTAGATTGTGGAGAGGATTACATAAAGGGCAACTCAGTTGGGGGGAAGGTTGTATATGAAGAATTAAACAAAAAGAGCTTTATGTTAAGTGTAGATATTTCTCAATCACCAAGCATCCTATGGAACTCAGACTGCATAATTACTTATTTTAAAGGAAATCCAGTTTACCTTGAAAATTATAAAATGATATGATAACCAAGTAACAGATACTTTTGTAAATATACATGAATTTAAACTTTTTGATAAGTTGAAAAAAATTTTGTGTGGACTAAATGTCATTTTCAGTTGAAGTTATTCTCTCACGTTTATTTGTTTAGCTCTTACTTTTTGTAAGGCAAGACTTAAAACATTTTTTTAAAAAAGATTTTATTTATTCATTTGAGAGAGAGAGAGAGCACGGGCAAAAGAGCATGAGCAAACAGATCAGGAGCAGGGAGAGCAGCAGAGGGAGAGGGAGAAGCAGGCTCCCCGCTGAGCAGGGAGCCCAATGTGGGGCTAGATCCCAGGACCCTGAGATCATGACCTGAGCTGAAGGCAGACACTTAACCAACTGAGCCACGCAGGGGCCCCAAAACTTAAAACATTTTTTAAGCAGGCGGGAGGTATCTTGATAGCAGGATATGAGCTATATAGCAAAAACAATTTCTTATTCTCATAAAGTTTTTTCTATACCACATAATATACACATCTAAACTAGGCTGGAACAAGTTTGGATAACTCTTCCTAAAACAATTCTCTGAATAGTAAAAATAAGCAGGGGCAGCGGGTGGGGGAGGGGGTGGTGGGGGGAAGGCGGTGGGGGAGATTTCCTTCTGAAATGAAATATATGTTTTGTACTTGCTATTAGTTGAATTTGTTTGATCAATGCCAAGATGTACTCCACAAAAATTTTACACTTGGCTGAAGAGCAAAACTTAGGTTTCCTTTACATATATCTGTGTCTATACATATGCGCTCATATATACATACATGTTATAGAAAAATATTAATATATTTTGTTTTATAACTGATACCATTGAAGTGTATGTTTTAAAAGACAATCTGCCAACTCTGAACTAAAATAAAGCAGAGCACTTAATTTTTTCTGGCACTAGAGGTCACTAAAACCAGATTACAGATGGAATGACTGCATTTCTGCTAAATCCACAGAGAGCAAGAGTAGTTAATCTTCAGTCCAATCAATAGGCAGTATTAAAGAATCAAAGTGAACTCTATTTTTAGGAATATCCAAATTATCACATAAAGAGGAAGCACAGTTAATATACAATCCAATCAATATGCAATAACAAAGAACCAAGTGAACTTTATTTTTTGGAATATCCAAATTATACCACAAAGCATTGCAAAATGAAAACATAAAATAGGGAATGAATCAACAAAACTGTAGGTTTTCAAATCAAATAAGTAAAAAGGAAAATTAATGTTTCCCCCTATGTGTAACAGCCATGTCCATTCATTCAAAACGAAGCCATTGACCTTAACCTTTGCTATTCATGGGTTTTGCATTTCAAGATCACATAGGACCAAAATGTTAAATAAGTACATTATTTGTGAACCCTTTTTTAGTACGCCTGACAATAAACAGTAATTGAGTGAAAGAAGACAGAGGAGAGGAAAAGGGTAAGGAGGGAGAGAAGGGAAGTGCGGAGGGGAGAGTGACTAATGACGTGTGTAGATACTTGTGCTGCTGATGCCATCAAAGTGACCACATGTGCTGAGACAGAGTCATGAGCTGTGTTTCACAACGACCAGCTTTGTTTGGCAGCCGCTGATTACTGACCTAATTCTAGATTCTCTGTTTCTTAGCACAGGAGACTTCCTGTGTCTTGGGTTAGTAAACACCACCCATTTTCTAAAAGCTATCTGTTGTGGCTCCCTAGCACCATTGCTTGATTTTGAGAAAGCAGATTGCTGGCTTATTCCCTTTGAATAGGAGTTATTTCCATTTGTGAATATCACTACTATGCATATCCGGTTTCTCAGCTCCAAGGATGGTAGCAACATCTAACGCTTAGTTTCTAGATCATTAAAATGCTTGGCTTGCTTGATAAGTTCCTAAACGGCACACTGGCCTCTTTAAATATCAGAATGGTTTGGAAGCCAGGAGATAGATGCTTGATCAATTACATTCTAGGTGCAATGGAAAAGGGCACAGACCTTTTTTGGCCCAAATACCCTAAGCATTAAATGAGATAAATGGACTATGCAATCTCAAATATTATAAGTCTAATGTTTAGTGAATCAACGAGTCCTGCCCTGCCTGAGAAGTAAAAATTGCACGATTGAGTTCTGCTAAGAGCTGTTAAAGAAATGATTTTTGTGGAATTTTCATGACTGATAACAATTGACATATCTCAGTTCATTCTCCATGCAAAGATATTGACCATTCTCAAATTTTATATTTTTATTATTTCATATACTTGGGAAATAACTTTTTTTTTGGAAAACATAACTGGCTATGCCATTAGAGCCTTATTAGTGCTATCTTTAAAGAGCAAAAGGAAAAAGATTCAAGCATCACATATCTCTTATTTTTCTTCAAAATCCAGAAGAATATTTGAGATGCTCGAGGACAGGGATCAGCAATCACCATGTCACCAGTACCAGGCTCACAGTGAGCAGTCAGAGCGTGTGTCTGATGGAGCCACCAAATAGTCAGCATGTGCATTAATGATTTGATGATGACTATGCTTTGGGGATTCTGAAGAAGTCAGTTTATGACATCTTCATCATAAGTCAAAATCTAACCCATGAATGAGCCCTTGCTTTTGTGGGGAAGAAATGAGCTTATGCTGGGAGAGCCCACCAAATGGGGAAAGAAGAGGACGTAATGCAAAAGAGGCTATCATGGTATCTTCTCTTTTCTTACTTTCTTTCTGCCTCTTACACTGAATGTGCTAGTCTAGAATTCAAACTAACAAAAACTTTATTTTACAGACATTTTAAATTAATTGACGCTAAATATTAACATCTAGAAATAGTCACTTGATGGCCCTGCCTTTCCTTTTTTTTCTAAACATTTTATTTATTTATTTACTTGAGAGACAGCACAAGCAGGGGGAATTGCAAGCAGAAAGAGAGGGAGAAGGAGACTCCTTGCTGAGTAGGGAGCCTGATGTGGGGCTCGATCCCAGGACACTGAGATCATGACCTGAGATGAAGGCAGACGCTTACCCACTTAACCAACTGAGCTACCCAGGCGTCCCCCTGCCTTTGCTATAGAATAATTGAAAAAAACCAAACAAACAACTAAATAATAGGTGGAAATTTCAAAAGGCTAAAAGGATGGTTATTCAAATTCAATATTCAAATGTTACTAAATCAACTGACAGCTATAATCCTTACATAGAGTATTTACATCTTCTCAAAAGGAAAAATATATAAAGAGATTTTAAGCAGGTGAGCCTTTGGAAACTCTTTCTTTTCATGCATTCCCCCTTCCTCTATTCATTCCACAAAAATTTTGTTATGGGTACAGTGCATGCCAGGTACCATGTTAGGCTCAGAAAATGCAATGAGATAAACAGTCACCACTCTCTCCTCACAGAGGTTACTGTAAACAAGAGAAGACTGTCCATAAAGTAAATGAGCAATAGTGATGAAATGAGATTCAGGCCAGGACAGGGAAGTATAGGGACCATAGTAAATCCAGTAACATAGATGCCTCTTCCCTTTTTGGTCTGTTTGTAATATAGAAGTCACTCCATAAATATTTGTTGGAGCAAATATATTTGTTGGAGCAAAAATAGTTGTTGAACAATTGGGACTGAATGAAAACAATCATCACTGGAGAAGAAAGGGAGGCACAGACCGTTTAAATAATTTTTCTAATGATGACCTCTTTATTAGGCCAACGATCACGTCCTTGGTGAAAGTTATGAGGAGCAGGTAGGCAGGGCCCTATTGTGAGATACTCAATCACCAGTCTCCACTCCCAGGAACTAAAATCTCTACTCCATTTTGTGAGGTGTTGAAAGATGGAGTGAGCTCACATGAGGACAAAAGAGAGATGAGAGGATATGAGATCAAGTATGGGGAAAATCAAAGGTTACTTCAGCCCAAACTGTACAGCAGTGAGCTAGTTTTTGCCCATAAATTCTCCAAAAATACATATCTTGACTTCACTATTTCAATATGAGGAAGACACAGGCAAAGGGTGCCCTACTTTGGGAAAAGAGGTATGAAGGCACATGTATAGTACGATCTCCATGAAGATTTTGTTGTTGTTACAGGACAGAGAATAAGAGAGGAAAATCTCATGAAATGGCATAGGGATTTGCTGGAAATTTGTGATCCATCAGGGGCTGAGCTGCTTTCATTAAGTCTTGTCTATAACTGTGCTCACTCTGATAAGCTGACAAAACAAGTGACTTCCACATGTAGGGCAGTTAATAAATTCAAGGTATTGAATCCATTTTTATTTTATTTTAAAATCCTGATTTATCTGTTTCTGACAGCACATCCCACAGTTCCTTTTGGCTTCTTGCTACATTAGAGAGCAATCATGAATGTCAAGTTTTGATGGGCACCATGAGGACCCTTCTCTATAGTCCACAGTCCATGTGGGTCTTTCTGATATGATTGATTGTGGCATAGAGGCATTCTCCCTATAAAGATTAATTGCTTCAGCAATTATTCATTACTGAATGGTGCCTGTGACTCCACATATTTGACTCTTACTTAAGCAAGCACTTCCTGTGTTAGGTTAATTTATTTTTTCCTCTCTCTTTTTAACTAGCATATATTTATTTTATTTTTATCTTTTACACTTAAGTAAAATGCTTCCTTTTGCCCATCTAGGTTAAGATTTGAGCAAGGCCTTCGTAAGTCATAAAGAACAGGATGGACTAAAGAATTGATGTGAATTTTCTCTCACCAATAGCTAAGAAAAAAAATATTTATGGCAAGGCTATGGAATCCATGTAGTCAAGGAAAAGAGGGAAACGTATGGTTTGTTGTCACTTCTCTCCTTTAATGCAGACACATGTAACTACTATAAATGAGTCAACACTATAAGGTTATTTTCCAAATTTAATTCTCTCAAAGTGCCGCTGAGTTGGACTAGATCCTGATGAAATGCAAGAAGTTAAGAGAAGCTAAGAGAACTGGATACGAATTATTTTCAGCACATTTAGAAAGGCCAGAGCATGAGCTCAGGGACAATCCTACTTTTGAAAAGTGAAAAGCAAGCTTTTACTTAAGATTGCTTTTAATGAAAATACCCTCGGGCCAAGGTTAAAATTTTTCAACTTGTTTTACAAAAACAAAACAAAACAAGTAAATTTTTTTTTTTTTTTTTTTTTTTTTAGAGACACGGAGAGAGTGTGCAGGTGCCAGCAGGGGAGGGGATGAAGAGAGAGGGCCAGGGAGAGAGAGAATCTTAGGCAGGTTCCAGGCCCAGCAAGGCTTGATCTCAGGACCCTGAGCTGAAATCAAGTGTTGGATCAAGTGTTGGATGCTTAACCGACTGAGCTACCCAGGCACCAAGATAAGTAACTCTTTGGTAGCTAGAAAAGAAATTTTTAATTTACCATTTTCATAAAGAAGTGCCTTTGAGCTGGAAGAGGCATCTATGGAGAATGCAAAATGGAGAATGGTCACATTTTAAAAAGAGTGTCTAAAGATTTAGACTCAGAAGGTATTAAATATTTTGCATTTGGACAATCTATAGCTGTACATGGAAGAGGAAAAAAAGTTTATTTCAGTTAAGATCACACAGAAGAAGACAAAACAGGAACCATAAAACCCAGATCTATTCTCAGACCACTAAATACTTGACTACACTCTCTTTAAAATATGCTTGTGCTTTAAAACTTGCAAATGGTTGCCAATGCATCTGTTGTATGATGTTATGTAGTGCACAAAACTAAATAAATTTGTTTTACCAGAATGTAGGCAGAGGAATCTCTAGCTATTTTTCATCAGTTTAGAAAAAAAAAATCTGTAAATTTGTGTGTGTGTGTGTGTGTGTGTGTGTGTGTGTGTGTGGTAAGCATGGCATTATTAACTATCATATATTTCCATGATAGATTAGCATTTTTATTTGGGGCAGCTTTTTACATAATTTAGAGAGCTGGGGCCTGGTTCATCCCAAATGCCCTCTCCCACCTGGTCTTGTACAGCGAGCCAACAACTGATCTTTGCTCATTGCTGTGCTATCTTGACACAGTTCAGAATGCAAAACATCTGGGGCTATTGATGAGTGATGAGCCCAGATATGGCAGAACCATGCATTCTCCCCTGAAGAGTACTTTTCATTGTATTTTAAAATAAGAATCACTTCATCTGAAAGGATGGCTCACCAAGTATTTAACTTGAAGAGATTAAATGAGTGTATTGACCAGAGAATCCTCCATTGTGCCACCACATTCACATTAGAGTAAACTAGCACACAACATCACCTGTGAAAGTCACTTGTGTGGGCCTGAGAGTGCATTTCACAACTACCGAAGCAGGCCACAGGTTTTCCTGATTGCTTTTTCTTAAATTTCATCGGAAGGTGCTTCTAATGCACACATTGTTTTCACCCTCCAAAAGATGCTTCCAGCATTGCAAATTCAGCACCTGGATGCAAATGGTACTTTCACCTAAAACAGATTCACAACATGGAAACACCGTATGATTTTACCTCTAACTCTCTCGCTCTCTCTCTCTAATGCACTAGTTATATGGGAAATTAAGGCAAAACGTGTTTCACTACCCTTTTTCTTCTCTCTAAAACCACTAAAATCTTTTAACTCAGCTAATCTCACACTCATAACTTCTACTCATTCTTTTGTTCCACACGCATAGCTTGATTCAGATGGAACATCAGGGCAAAATGTCTTAAATGATGTATAGTTTTTATGAAAAATGCACTTGGATATTTTGATAAAAGTGCAAGACATTTTTTTAAAAAGCTAATGTTGCTCCTGAAATCAAGGGACTTAGTAGCCCCCTGGTACTCTTCCATGTTCAAATCCAAAATATGATGTAATGCCACTTTAGGTTCAATATTTTATGCACTTTAATCGACATTTAAAATAGAAGGGCATTTTGTGAGTGGCTATATTTGTGTTGTTCCAATGGACAGCTTAGAGGCCATGAAATAAAGTTTATACGGAAGTGAATTTTGAGTCTACCTTAGGAATAAATATCTAACAATTGGAATTATTTAGTGTTATGTGCCTACTCCTTAAGGGCTCCTTAAAGTAGTGGCTGGAATTTTCAAATATGAGTTTGTTATTATTTTATGTATATATTTAAGGCTATATTGGGTGATGGGTTGGTTGTTGCTTCCTTGAAGTTTCAAAAAGAAATCAGCGGAAAATTAACAGAACCAAATGAAAATCTAATTTGTAAGGTTAGTAATTTGAATATGTGTATATGTGTATAGAGAAAGAATCATAGGATGGCTAATCTAGAAATGTCCTTAGGAGGCTTTTATTTAAGCACTATCATTGTATACATGAGGACACTGAGACTCAGAGAGGGGTTGGACCTTCCCCTATGTAATAGAGTTAGGAACGAAGCTGAAACTAGAGCCCTATATCTCCTGATCCCTATCCCATTATGGTCTGCACTAAGAAGGCATGAACTGATGTACTCTGATGGGGGCTGACAAACACCTGTTGGGCTCTTGTAGGCTCTAGAACGGATTCCTACCCAGGGTAGGAGGTTAGACTACATAGTATTCAAGGTGTGTGTTCCAGTTCCAAGATTTTATTTATCCACCTTTGGAAATAAATTGTGATGAAGAGGAAGGAGATGAAGAAACTCTATAAAGGTAGCATGGTGAAATTTTTGAAGCTCTTTATTCAAATAATAGCAAAACAAAATTTTTTAATTTTCCATCTGGCAATGTCTCCTACCTGAGAAAAATAAGCCATCGACCCTTCCTATACTTCAATATCTCTCATAATTACGCATGTTATTAAACAACTGGTAAGATAAGAGGTATGAGGTGGACTGCGTTTCACTGGCATCCATAGTGGCAATAATACATGCTGCCCCAAATTGCTTCCATTCAGCTGATGAAGCAGAGGAATAAGAGGTCTACAAACAAAAGCAGTTAGCACCTGGCAGGCATTCAGGGAAATAACCAATAAAAGAAGGGTGGGGGGGAACCTACTTACTTGGATATCCCCTGCTATATAAAAAATGAGTTCAAAAGTATTTACGTTATAAATGAAAACCTCAATACCATTTCTTATTGGCAACATTATGAATGTTCCTAATTGTGTTTAAACTCAAATGCTATTGCCACTTTTAAATACCAAGGCTGAATTACTTAAAAGAAGTCTGAATATTTTTATAACAATTTATAGGCAAATTGCAGATTTTCGAATTCTGGAGTAAAAGAGAATTGATCATTCCTTACTTGATTCTCTGGTTTCCCTAGCTACTTCTGTATCGCTAATTACTAAAAGTCCAGTTTGGAAGCCAGATACTGCAAACTCTATCCGTGGAGTAAATGACAAAATACTGTACTATGAACCCCAAAGTGACCCTTCAATGGGTGTTAGAAAAACCACAGAATCCAGGCATCCCTGGTATAATCATAAAATGAGATGGAAAAGTAGAAATTTTCATTAGAAAATATGAAATGCAAATAGGAAAGAGCCTTTCTTCTCCAGAAACCCAAGTGTCAATAATTCCCTCCCTTTATTCATTTGATATGTATCATTTGATCATCTACTATGTATCAGGCACTGTCCTAGGTGCTGAGGATACAAGAGGTTGGCCAATGACAAAAGATGATGGCAGTGTATAGAGTCTAGGTCCACAGGAAGACCAGAAGGATAACAGGAAAATTGGAACAAGAATATGAAAGGGATTGTGCACCAGTATGTGAAAAATTAACTGTATAATCCAACAGTAGGTCTCACAGTACTGTTAACAATTTGTGCCAAGAAATCTGACAAAGAGTTAGAGGTAGAGAAATAGTGTACGTTGAATTCTGGCACAAAAGAAAAAAATTTGTGATGTAAAACTCTGTCTTCTTTTTATCTTTCCCACAATGTAGAGTTTATTCCTTGTGTAAAAGCCATCCTAGCACCACGGGAATGAACTTACACCAATGGATAGTAATAGTCTATTCTTTCACCTGCAACTTTACAAAGTATAAAATAAGGGCAATTCAACTTTGGTGCTCAACTTAAGATTCATTGAAAGGCATTGTTAGTACATAGAGAAATGACTATATGTTATTTGCCTTTAAGCAGACAGTTGCTAAAATAGGGGTATATAAAAAGGACTATAAGAACAAACTCCAGGGCAAACACTCTGCCTACAGGGCTTAGTGAAATCTACACAGAGAAAGTGACATTTGAACTGGGTGTTGAAGGATAAATGAGATTTCACAAAGCAGAAAAGAGAGCAAAGTGTATTCTGGACAGAGGGAACCACATGTACAAAATCAATGTGAAAGAGAATGGAATGTTCTTTGAAAAATTCTCTTTTGCATGGTGACTTTGCAGAGGCAGCTACTGTTCCCCGTTTTTTGTAAGGAGGGATTGGTGTTTCTTTGTACTTTGCTAATTTATTCGCTTGTACAAATTTATCAAGTACATATTATGTGCCAAGTAATATGATAGTTCCTGAAGAGAAGACAAAGGAAATATCAGGCAGGCATTTTCCACTCAGAAGTAAACCATTTAAATGCAGAGAGAAGTTACGGTGTGATGGAAAGAATACAGGCTTTGGAGTTAGAAATCAGTTTGAGTTCCAGTTCAGCTGCTTACCAGTTGTGTTAGCAATTTCAACTAGATGACTTAATTTCCTCATCAGTACAGGAAGCATCCAAAACTTAACATTTCAGGGTTGTTGGTGGAAAAAGGGTAAAATGGATATAAAATGTTTGGTACAGAGCTGCTACTTAAACAAAAGCAAGAACAAAACAAAAACTCAAGAACTGTCCCCATTGTTCTCAGGGAAGAATTAAATATCATCATGAGATGATAAATAGTTTAGTGCCAAGATGAATGGCTGCTGTGGACTGGGGCAATCATGGAAGAGCTTACTGAAGGGGATGACGTGGATTGTCCTACAATAAATGACATTTGGAGAGGTATGATAAAGAAAAAAAAGGAAATTCCTTTCAGGAAAAAAACACAGGTCTCAAGGCTCACTTTAGAAGGATATTCTTACAGGTCTCGAAAAGTCATATGTCCTGTGGCCTAAAGGAGCGGGGGGGGGGGGAGGAAACAACTTCATATTAATGAGTAATGAGTACATTGGATAAAACAGACCATACTATGAAGAACCCTGAAAACCAGTGTAAAGACCTTAGTTACCATCTGAAGGATATTAGGGCATTAGTGAAGGTTTGAAGACATAAAGCTATCCTGGAAGCCTGATAAAGACCACATAAAAGAGTAGAATGAATGCCTGGATCCTTCTTATCACAGAGACCTCACATCATCTCTCACCTCATAGTGACCAACCCTGATCTTGCCATCTAAAATAGCCTCTCCCTCTCTGTAACATCATAATATGTAGAAATGTTCTTGCTCAGTTATTTGTTCATTTGAAATAGCTTTCTTGGCACACTAGGCAGGCATCACCTTGGGTTTAGTGCAATATTTCCAGCCCTTAGAACAGTGTCTTTGACACAGAGCAGGCTCTCACTTGCTTTTTACCTCTCCTTCTGTCCCTCTCCCTCTCCTTCTCCTACTTTCTCTCTCTACACACAGAGACACAGACACGCATACAACATGTTTATATTTGCCTGGGAGGAGAAAAATTAGAATTTCTTGCAATTGAACAGGTATGAGCGAGTGAAGGCTTATAGTAGAGTATGGGTAATGCATAGCACTTATACTCATGCTACCTCTGTAGACCTACCATTTGTCAAAAATAAATTTTCATGACAATATGTACACTAAATTCATATAATTAAACAACTATCTAAATTTACCAAATCATGACTTTCTGTCACAATCCATTTATCTGGTCTGAAAATAGTCTACCCTCTCTCTCTCACAAGAGTTCACAAATGCCAGCTCTCTGGTCACACATATGTCATGCTTCCATTAGATATCTTCCTCTAGATAATCACACTTTTTAAGGCCTCCTGTGTAAATATACACTAGCTAATATTTAATGACAATTGGTTTTTCAACTTGGCATGATAGGGTAGAGTTGTCACATTATCTTTTCTATCAAGGAAGATAGAAACTGTGTAACTGAATCTTTTTCACCCTCATACTATTAATAAAAAGTCTTCTCCTACAAGAGCAGGATAACTGTGTTATCGTCCGTTTTAATTTGACATAATACCTTCAGGGGGCAGGTAGAAGGTAAAGAGAAAGAGGATGGAATTCACCAGCTATAACTTCAAAGAATAAGGGGCCATTCAGTATCTGCATTATTTATTAATCTATCCCTGGCATCCTACAGTTTTCCTAGACTATAAATATTAGTTGAGTAAATTTTTCATTGAATAGCTACTGTATTTCCATTGTAAAGATGAAGAAACTGAAGAACAAAGAAAACAA
Organism: Ursus maritimus; assembly: GCF_017311325.1. NCBI lineage: Eukaryota > Metazoa > Chordata > Mammalia > Carnivora > Ursidae > Ursus > Ursus maritimus. The sequence goes on from NW_024424119.1 coordinate 19,924,661, forward strand.
TCATTCCCCCAGGGTGTAGTTAATCTCATATTCTCTTCGCTATGCCAGAAAGCCTGAGTTGGAGATAGTGAAGACAAACTAATGTGTCTTCATTCCTTTCTTTTGGTTTCAACCCCAGATCCCAATTACTCATTGTCTGTCCTCCCTCGGATTCTAGAGCCTGAGATGAACCATGAAGTTTCATCCAGGATCTCTGAAGAATCACACTAAATAGGTAAGAACAGCTTGAAGAAGCTCAGGGAAGTATGGAAATATTTCTAAGTGTGCTGTAAAAAGAAGAAAATAAGGCTGGTAAAGACGGACCTTGACAGGTAGCCTGGAGCATTATTCAGAAAAAAAAAAAAAAACTCCTCTTCCAGGGTTTTAGTAATCAGGACATTTCGTATTTTCTTTCCTCAGGCTTGCTAGGATTAGTAATGTATGGATGACACTTGTAAAAAGCAGTAAGCAATAATATACTGAGGAAGAGGAAGTTCGAGGGGTAACATATTTTGTAGGTTACTAACATTTACCCTTGCTTAATCACCGAACAGTGATGCTATTTGGGACAGCTGTGTTAATGAAGCGTTGGACTTAGGTAGATACAGAAGTTGACACTCATTTGTGCAAGAAGGGAGTGGGATCAAGAGGAGCAAAAAGAATAAATCCAACATTTTCCCCCCCAGGAAAATGCCTAAGTTTAATAATAATAATAATAGAGTAAGTAAGGAACACTCATCTAATATACTTCAAAAACATGCAACATAACATGCACTCAGAAAACTTATATGGTGTTACATTGGATGAGAAACTGGTGTTCACTTATAAATGTATGCGCACTAATTAAATACTTACACCAGATTTTATATGGTTTTTGAAAGGCTCTATATAAAAGAAATTAAGTGGAATCAATCTTTCATATAATTGCTAAATGAAGAGAGAAGAATTCAGAGAAAAATGTATTTTCTCAAACAGGAAAATTGTTCTTAACTGACCTTATCACAAACACTTATGTCAAAAAAAAAAAAAAAAATCTGGAGCAATAAATGACTCTGCAAAATGCCTGCCTTCCAACTGTGAGAAAGGCCAAAAAAAGTACCTTTTATCTGGTAGTTCCTCAGTAACCTTTTCCACATTTAGAATATTTTCTCTACTATTAATATTCCTAGTGGTAGTTTTTAATAAGGCAACTGCATATTTAAGTAATGTTGATTAGACCTGCAACATCTTTTATTTGCTATGTAGTTATTTCTGTAAATAATTCCATTGTTGCCAATGTAGATAGAACTCAATAAAAATATGAGTTTTAAAGACTGTCATATTTTTTACTTTAAATTGCACTGGGGCAGCATATTCATGCTTGATTCTTTAAAACATTTTCCCCTTTGCCTCAACACCAAAGTCATGTTCTCCTTGGCTTGACAGTTGTTTTAAACAATATCTAAATTCACTAACTATAGGTATTGCCTTTCAGATAAATTATATGAACTAAACATCTCTTTTGCAGTCCTAGACCTGATGAACTGTATCTGAAGTCATCTGAGCAACCTAGCAGGGAATGAGAACTGGAAGGAAATTAAGATAAAACTAAAAGATAAAATCAAGCTACAAACAATAGAGAATTCTTTAAGATTGAGTCTTGCCATAATACAATTACCATAGTAGTAAAACTATCTTAAAATTAAATTGCATTACAAACTCAGTAATTAAATGTCTTTGTGTGAGGTTGGCAAGTCTCTGACCACTGCACAGAGAACAGAGATGGTAGGTTATGCCAATAAGCTTTACCACATTTTTTCAAGCAAATGATGTTTACTGACCAGAATATTGTTCTGATATTAGTAAGGAACTGGTGGCCAATTTGTTAAAAATATCTAGATCAATAGTTATTGGATTTTTTTCTGCATAACTGTCGTGTAGAAGTAGAAAACTAACAGACATTGGAGTATTTGAGGTCGAGCCACAAGAGTAAAATACTGTTTGGTTATGATATGCAACATAGAATTGCACTGCTTGATAGAAATGCTTTGAAGGGTGAAGTAAAGTATTTTTCCTAATTTAAATCTTCTACTATGTAATAAGATAAATGCATTCTTACCAACAGATAACAACAACAACAAAACAACAACAACAAAAAGCCTCACAGCATATGCCTACTCCACATAAATGTATTCACAATTTTGACATAGCATCAATAAAACATTTATTTTAGACTTCAGGTGAACTTAAAGTTATAGTCACAGCTTTAAAATATCACTATCTTGAGCATTTTAACTGTTTTTCTTGGTGTTTATGACACTGGACTTGGTTAGAAGGGAAATAAGACCCTGGGGATCCTTTGATGGAATTTTCTGATAAAAAGAATCACACTATTTTGAGGTAAGGGAGGAAGGATAGTTGATATATTTGTTATTACTGTGATTACTGGAAACTATATCCCAACCTTTTCTTATTGTCATAAACCACTGGTTCATATTGGATTTCTAGCTGCTCACTGAAGATTATCAAATGGACAATGTTGTAAAAAGCCAAACAACTAAGTAACAGGGGGTTATTTTACGTTCAGTATGCTAAACAGTGTAACTTCTTATTTAGGAGGGTTCATGGTTTACCCAATAGAGCCTCTAGTTTCATGGCTGGCCTTAGCTCCATCTCTAGGAAAGGGGAGCCCAAAGTCCCCAAATGCTTCACTTGCCCGGTCCATGGCCGACTGGAAAGAGATGAGCATCTGTGGCTAGTCAGGCTGAGTGCATGTACTGAAGCATCAAGTAGAATTGGGTCTAGAACTGATGTCATGGTTAATTTAGAAACAGTAAGGTGAATTTACAGAAGAAAAGAAAGAAGGTAGGCCACAGAAGAATGGAACAACCTAAGAGAATACACAGTAGAAACCGTGAAGTTCCTTAGAATTAAGGAATAAGTTCCTTAGAATGAAGAACTGTGAGAGACCAACTTGTTCCTCAAAATACTCCAAATAAATGCCAGATACCATGTATACAGTTTAAACAAGGGATTAAGCAAATTATACAGAGAGAGAGAGGAGGAGAGAGAGAGAGAGAACAAAAACAGAATTAAAAACAAAAACAGATGAATCAGTTCATCATCAAATGTATTTTATTGCCTAGGACATAATGCAAAAAGACATGGATTTCAGGGACAGCTTTATACGACAGTAAGCAGGCTTATTGGCCAGAAAAAGGCGGGAGGAAGGAAAGAGGGTGAGAGATCTCAGCCTCCTTCAATAAAATGACTATGATTTTTGCCATGGAGGCATGACTAGAACTCAAGCCTCTTATTTTCTAGGCTCTTCTTACTGTCATATTTGCCTCATGTCTGTAAAGAAAAGATGGGAAGTACACATTGGTAATTTTATGTTATTTGTTGTTTTACCATAAACCCCCTAACCAAAATAATTATAAGACAAGCTAATCAGCAAAGGAATTAAAGATTGCATTAAACCAACTGAAAGCTAATGATGAATCACTGTAAAATCTCCAAACACAATGAAATATGATCATAAACACACTATTTACTTTTAGCTACAAAATAATACAGTCACTAGTGGTATCTATACAAGAGAGAATTCAGATGAATACAGAAAAGAACTGCACCGCACTGCCAGTTTTGTTTTAGGTAGTGATTATCCAAATGAGCTTTATGTTATGGTGTTACTACTTATTGGATTCTACAGCTAATTGCACGAGAACGAAAACTTCATATAAATATGTGGTGACTAATCCCTCAGTTGAATACCATCTTAATAAAAGAAATAACACCACCTATCCAAAATGTGTGAAAGCACCTCAAATAACAGGCGGAATTATTTCCATGGTGAGCACATAACTGGAGTGCCTATTAAGATTTAGAGTAGCAGGAAAAAGTTATATTTTCTCCTCATGTGCATAAGCTCTTTCCCCAGTGAATGTGGGATTAATCCACCTAGTATATATTAGGACTCTATGATTATCAATTATCTTCACAAAAGTAGGAATCCAATACCTTTACTTCCATATAATAGTAATGTCTTGACTTTGGACAAAAGAATAAAAAGGGATAGGACAGAGAAACAACAACAACAAAAACATGAGGGTCACTGAATTGAGGGGAACAAATAAAATGACAAAATTTACAGGAACAATAATTTTTGTTAATTTTTAAGCTATTTGGGTTATCTGTATTTTAGTCACTTATTTGAATAATGCTACAAGAAGCAGCAGGATTATGAAAGATCCTTTGGTAGACAAAAGCCTATTGTCCATTTAGAAAATCCCATCCTTTAAAGTAACTTAGACTCTACCCATACTTTCCATGGCCCGCCCAGTCTCACCCTTCTTCACTCACTATTTTTTGCATTTTGTGGAGAGTTATTACTTCATTCCAAGAAAATCTGGGACTTTTTCCCAGTCTAACCCCTAAATTTTACTATGTTTCATTCTTATGTTACAACCCAGGCAAATGCCTTATGTTTGCAGATTCCCATCTACACACATACAAATTAGAAAGCCTCCAGAAGCACCCATAAAGCATTGGTTAGCCCAACTTACAAAGAGAAGAAATAAAACACAGCACAGTAGACATCACAAACCAACCTAATGAAATATTCTATACCTTTTCTCCTCAAAGTGTGTTTCTGGGATCGGTAGCCTAGATATCACTTGGGAGCTTGTTAAAAAAGCAGAATTTCCAGCTCCTAGATTTGGCCACTGGAATCTGCATTTCAACAGGATTTCCAGGTCATTCACTTGCATATTAAAATTTGAGATTCACTGCTCTATACCACTTAAGGAATTCAGAATCCCAATTACTTGGCAGGTAACGAACCAAATACATACATACATATATATATATATAAACAATTCCCACCATCCTGTTCCTCAAAACCCTTACCACTACCCCAGAAACAAACACACACACGAACAAAAGACACTGTCAAACTTATTGCTATGAGAGGAAGATGCTGATCCACAGTAAATTTATGTTACACCTCAGGGGAAACATCGAGGTAGCTATGGGACGTTAGTTTGTTCATCCTCGGATCAATACCAGCAGAAACAAGCTCTGCTAAGTTGAGGACACACATTTAATGACTTTATTTTTAATTGCTGTCTCACTAGACAGTCTCCTTCTCTTCCGAAGATAGTCTGAGCATTCTGTTCTTTCTGTTGCTGGCAGTCCCACCCTCATTCTCCTGTAAGTAATAGCTCTGGGCTCAATGCTTCTTCTCTGACTCCCAATGAGATTTATTCTGAAAATGTACTTAGAAATATCCTTGGTTGTCTATAGGACTTCCAGCAGAGACAGGTGGACAGTTTGGATATTTTTATATGTGTGTGAATGGTGTGACATTGAAGGTCAAAGATTAAAGTTGTATCAGTTAAATTCAGGAATGTACCATTTCTACAGGGAAAAGAGTCTAGCTCTACTCCTCCATGACAGGTTCACGAAGGCAAAAGCTGTGTGTCTAGTTTGCTACTGTTGTATTCCCTAGTCCTGGCATGTGGCATGTGCTCGACTGATGTTTGTATCACTTAACTGAGTTGAACTACAACTAATTCCTTCAGTCTAATCAGATAGAAACGTCCTCTTTTTCGGACTGACAGTCTTGGATTGTAATGAAAAAAAGATATGACATTAAGAGGAGCCTAGAAAAAAAGAGCCTTGGGTTCTGGTCATGCCCCCATGGCAAAAATCATAGTCATTTTATTGAAGGAGGAAAAGGTAACTGTTAGAAATTGTAAAAATTCATTACGTATGTGATATAAGCTGTGAAATGTCACAAGCCTATTTTTTGATGTATAATAAATAGTTTAGAATATTACCAAGTTAAAAAATAAAGCCTATGCATCCATATTGTGGAATGCAATAATACCTATACCTGCCCAAATAATTAGCAGCACTCTCTAAAATTTCAGTGGAGGCGGCTGCTAATCGTTCCTCAAAATCTGTCCTTCCTTTCTCCCACAGTAACAGAAGCAGAGCTGGGCATTTGGCTTTCCATCCTGGAGACAACATTTGTCTGCCTTACTGGAAGCTATGTAGCCTTGTAACAAGGTACTTACCAAGGGGACGTGAGTGGAAGGGTTGTGTCCCACTTCCTGTCTGGGCCATAACTGCACTTGGGCTTCTCCATACTCTCTTCTTTTTCTCATAGTCCAGACACAAAGGTGCCCACGATTCAGTTAGGCACTATAGATGATAAAGTGCTAGGAATGGCAGGGAAACAAGATGGAAAAAATCTAGGACTCTGTATGACTGTGTGGACCCAAGTTTCTTATCTAAAAAATAACTGGGGGAGACAGACAAGAAAGAGAGAGAGAGAATCTATTCCCCATAAGTCACTCTCTTTCAGGGTTATTTTGTTATAGCAACCTAAGCCTTTTCCAAAATTAACACAATCCCCCACTATCAACCATTTACAATAAATCTAAAATTTTACATAAATATCTGGATAACTTGTGACACATTAATTTATGTCTCTGGACCTTTGTTTTATTATTCCTAACATCAAGAAGTGAACTTAAAAGGAGGAACAGTCTAAGACCAATAGAGTAAAGCAAGATGCCACAGTTTTAATAGTCCACCTTGGACTCATGTGTAAGACTCCTGGAAGCATTAATGAAAATAAAGATGGAAAGAAATTAAAGGTAACTGAATGCAAAGCCTTCATTAAAGCACTAAAGAAACTAAAGTGAAGACAGGTTTAAATATTTTGCTTGCAGTCTGCTAAATAGTCAGGCTTTGAATCTTATTCCCTAACTCCTAGCTAGGTGTTTTCTTTTTAATTTTAATGTAGTATTTGCTTTCAACCACTTAATATATGTGCTAGTCAAATTGTACTATAAGAGTTTCAGTGAAAAATAGCAGTCCACTTCCCCATAATACTCCTTCTATCTTGAGTGCTATTCTTCCTAGTCACCCCTCTAAACCCTGTGAATGGTTTCTTCTGATTTTTATCTCCACGTTTCTAAACATTATAAATATATATGCCTATTTATTGATTCTTTTCAGTTTAAATCTCTTGATATCTGACTAGGATAGATTAGGATTTAGATCACTGACACAAATACACAGTTGCCCTCCTCCATCCCTTTATTCAGTATTTGCATTATTATGACTATGAAAAAAATAGCTCATGGATGAACCATGCAGTGTTCTATATATTTCCTTTCTTCCCCAGAGTTAATTATTGGCATATTTCATGCTTGCTTAGTTTTTTTTTTTAATGTAATTATAACAATTCATTCTCTAATTCTCCACAAGTTTAAATTTCCATTCAACATATTCAGACAAATCAGATAACCTTTCTTTTCCTTCCTTTTTTCTTGTGCATAGCACCCTTAGAGAACTCTGTTCTCCTAACCTAATCTGTACTGAATCCCCTTGATCTGACATTCAGTTATTGATTTGGGGCTTCCTGTCATTATCATCATCCTGGAAATTCTCTGTTCTTCTATCTGTACCCAGTTTTTTTTTTTTTTTTTTTTTTGTCCTAGATAGCTCTTATGCCGTCCTTTTTTTTAGATTTATTCTTTGGTTTTTGGTAAAATATTCTCTTCAATATCTTTTTGAGAACAAGAGCAAAGGAAGTAATTTTTTTGGATTTCTATGTCTGAGAAAGATATTTACTCTCCCTTCTTATTTGATTGATAGTTTGGATAGCAATTCAAATTCTAGAGTGAGATAATTTTCCTAAGAATTTTGAAAGCACTGATCCACTGCCAATTAGCTTCAAGTATTGTTTTTGAGAACATTAATGCTATTATTTTATTAAGATATAGTTCCCAAACCACCAAATCCATTCTTCCTTTTAGAATGTTCATTTCAATGGCATTTATTATATTCGAAATATGCAACTATCACCACTAACTCCAGAACGTTTTCATCACCCAAAATTCTTATTTCAGTTGAATACACTTGGCCTTGACCATTCCTGATCCTTGAGAACAGAGCATCTGCAGTAAGTTGTCTCTAGAGTACACCTCCACTTTATAATGGGATATAAGAAAAGTATTTACTGGCTACATCGGGTGGGGATCATGATCCTGCTTCTGAAAACCTGCTTGTTGAAAAACTCTCAGTTGATTTTCATGAATACCCAGTTGTATCATCTCCAACCTTCAGCAGTGTCTGGTACATCTATTTGTTGAAGCTTTCAGGTGTTCTGTAGTATAAATCATCTTATTCCCGGGCATGCCTTTCAGAATTTCCTTATTCACAACTTAGTTTCATCCTTTTTGGACAATAAAGTCAATTACCTAGAATCCATCTGTTTTGCTGCTTCTAAATTATTTATGTGCTTCTCCTTTCTTGAGTATTCTATTTCCCTTAGTCCTTAAAAGAAAGATATTTACTGGCTTTTAGTAAGGTATCAGGAGGAACTGAAGAAAAACTCATGTTTATCCAGTAGTCTCAGAAGCTCATTCTACTATGCATGTGAATCATCTAGTACTCAATTGTGGCCAAAGGGAATGGCTTTATAAATCTAGATAAAGCTGTACTAAAGTACTAAAGTACTAAAGCAGTACACACAAACACACAATTCAGAAACAAACAGGGGTGCCTGGGTGTCTCAGTCACTGAAGCAGCTGACTCCTGATTTTGATTCAGGTCATGATCTCAGGGTTGTGAGATGGAGCCCGCACTAGGTGCGGAGTCTGCTGAAGATTCTCTCTCCCCTCCCCGCCCAGTGAAAAACAAACACAAAAACAACAACAACAAAAACACAATGAGAAATGTGAGGAAATAATTCTGTAAGGTAATCAGAAAATTAACCACATAGACAATGTACAAAAATCTTTAAAACCAATGGACTAGTCATGTATTTGAGGCTAAAGTTTACTCTCAAACTTACTTACTGACAGGTTGGACATGAAGGAGGCATTAGAACTTCCAATTAAAATATACATTAGGGATTTGGAACTGATATTTCTGAAAACAGAACATTATTATCCATAATCATTTGCTGCTGACATAACACTTTGAATTTACCTGACTCAAAATCTTTGAAAGGTAGGCTTAGTTTCAAACCTCTTAAAAGTTAATTATATCCTAGAATTATTATTATTTTTTAAAGATTTTATTTATTTACTTGACAGAGATAGAGACAGCCAGCGAGAGAGGGAACACAAGCAGGGGGAGTGGGAGAGGAAGAAGCAGGCTCATAGCGGAGGAGCCTGATGTGGGGCTCAATCCCATAACGCTGGGATCACGCCCTGAGCCGAAGGCAGACGCTTAACTGCTATGCCACCCAGGTGCCCCTAGAATTATTTTTTTAATGTGACAGAATTTTATATTTATATTGAAATTGATCTAGTGCCATAACATATGACAAGTACATTATACACAAATGGGTGCTTAATGAATATATTTTATGATAATTAGTTAAATGATGCACTAAATCTATTGAAATGTTCTCACTTTTCATTGTTATATGAAAAATAGGAATTAGCTTATTTCATTAAATAAAACAAGTTTCACATCATGATGATTTTTATGTACAAGTTGAAAATAGGGAGGACCTGCACTTCCTTAATCATAGGAGGTCTCTAAGATTTACAAACTTTTAAAGTACTGGAAGTGAAAGATTTATGAATCATTAAAATGTATGGGATAGTCCCGAGGTATCTGACTTTGAGCCTCCAAATTTACTGTCAAACACTGAGATGCCTGTGATACAGTGTAGAAGTTTTATCCCCTTATATATGAAATTTTTCTTTTCTAAGATGTTTGTGATAGGCATTAGGACTGGAAGGTAGTCTACAATGTATTCTAAAATGGTGGTTGTATATATATATGTGATTAGACTAGATTATTATTTGTACTTTTTTTTAAATTTATTTTTAAGCAATCTCTACACCCAACGTAGGTTTCAAACTCACAATCCTGAAATCAAGAGTCACATACTCTACTGACTGAGCCAGCGAGGCTCCCCTACTGCTTGTATGTTTTAGGCTAGATTCTATGTAAATTAATTTGCTTCTCAGAGATGAAGAATGCAAATTTTTAAAGGTTTGATTTATAGAATATATTTGAGTGAAACACTGAAGAAATAAGCAAGATGGCATAGCAGTGAGAAATACTGAGTCTAGGAAGAGAATATTGAATTCACAGAACTTGGGTGATTACTGAATTGGCTCTAACCATTAGGTATCAGTCAACAAATATTGATTAAATACCAATGTTTCAGGCATGGTCTGGACAGTAGTTAGTAATAGGTAGGCAGAAAATGTCCTTTATCTTAAACGAGCTCATATATATACATATGTGTGTGTGTGTGTATTTTTACTCTTTTACTGTTTTTACTCTTACAGTGTAGAGACAGAAGAGAGACAATTATTAAGAAGCTACTAAAATAACCCAGATGAGAGATGATGATGTCTTAGACCAAGATGGCAATGACGGAACTAGTGTGTTCTGGTGTCATTGTTAGACATTGGATATATTCTTGAGGCTGAACTGAGACATTTTCCTGATAGATTAGATGTAAAATATACTCAAGAAAGAGAGAAATTCACAACAACTCCAAGATTTTTTTCTGGGCACCTAAAAAAAAAAGAGTTGACATTAACTAATGTGGGCAAGGGTATATATGAGAATGTTTAATATAGTGAAAGGATATTAGGAGTTATTTTGGGACATGTTTAATTTTGTGTGCCTTTTAGATATCCAAATAAACCTTTGAATATGTATATTTGGAATTTAGTGAAGAGATCCTGGCTAGAGATACTAGCTTAGGATCAGAAAACAGATGATGTTTGAGAATGCAAGACTGGATGATATCATCAAGGGTGAGTGTGGTCAAGAGGGGAGGTGTGTAGGTAAGGGGATGGGAAAAATAGGTGAAGGGGATTTAAGAGTAAATGCATCATGACGAGCACTGAGCAATGTACAGAATTGTTGAATCACTATATTGTACAGCTGAAACTAATAAAACACTGTATGTTAACTGTACTGGAATTAAAATTAAAAACTTAATACAACTGAAAAAAAAAAAGGTAAGTGTGGTGAATGAAGAGAAAATGTACAAGGACTGAAACTGAGCCACCCAAAATTCTAAGGCATAAGAAAAGGGACCAGGAAAGGAAATTGAGAACGAACGGCCAATGAAGTAGGAGGCTAACCAGGAAAATGCGTGTCCTGGAAGCGAAGTGAAGACACATGGAGTGATACAGCTAGCAGTTCAAGTAAAACAAGGGCTGCAAAGTGATCATGAGATTTAGCAACAGTGATCCTGACAGGAGCAGTTTTGGTTGAGTGGTAAGGGTTAACACCTGGTTTTAGCAGGCTCAAGAGAGAGAAATTGAAAGAAATAAGTATAGATGATTATTTTTTTAGAAATTTGTTGTGAAGGGAAGGAAAAATACAGGTTGGTAGCTAAATGGGGCAATTTGGGCCATGAGAGTTTTTTTTTTTCTTTTTAATGGTAGAAATAATAGGATGTTGCAAGTCAGAATGATACACAAGAATGGGAAACACTGATGATGCAGGATAAAGAATAAAACTGCTGAGAGAACCATCCTGAGTAAGGGAGAGGGGGTGGGTTTCAGTGACACAAAAGAGAAGGTGGCCTTAACTGTTCCTGTGGAGGCTTCACCTCCACCGCAGGAGAGAAGGCGGAGAGCAGACCACTGCTGCCTGCTGGTCTGTGGCTGTGGGGTGTGATAGTGTTTCTTGTGATTGCCTGTATTTTCTCATTCACATAGGAATGAAGGCCATTACACCAAAAACAGAGGTGTTGGTTTAAGGAGAGTAAAAAGTATGAAATGTTATTCTCAGAGAGTGTAAGACTGAAAGGACTCACCTGAGATTGGTGAATACAAATCTTACCTGAAACAAGTCCATTTAAACGAAGAGTTCTGTGTTCTCGTCTAGCCACATTGACCTGCACAGTCACAGAACAGGCTGAAAAGTGACTTTAATCAAGGTTCATTTTTTTTTTTTTCCAAATGAAGCAAGCAAAAAGCAAGTAGAGGCATATGAAAAAATTATAATGACTGAATATCGATTTTAAACGGGATAAGAAGAAAAATGAGACAAGGTATGGGAGGTGCAGGAAATGCAGCTATGATCAACGGAGTTGTGGGTCAGTCAGGGATCCAAAGAGCGTTAGGTGGAAGGAGAGAAGCTGCCAGTGAGAAAGATGAACACATGAAACTGACATTGTGGAAAGGTTGTATTCATTGGTAATAACAGAGTTTACATCATAACCATGAGTGGCTACAACATTATGGAAGGCAAAGTCACTGGCAGAGAGAAGGTCAAAGTGCTGAGAGGCCAGCTTTTTGAAAGGATAGTCCACACACTTATGAAATCACTAAGAATAATGATAGGAACTGTGTTAGAAAGGGTGACAGTGAGCCAGGACTTACATCTTTAAGAAATTAGAAGGAATGGCCAGGTGGCAGTAATAAATGTGACAATGAGAGGCAATGGTCAGTATAGCCTAGAGGCATAAGATTCAAAGCTTGGCGTTTTTAGGAAAGATAGAGGGGTATGTTCTGGCAATATCAATAAAGGGCAAGGAAGTGTTTACACCCATCTGAGTCCAGTGGTCTGAGCATGAATGTGAAACACTCACCTCTTGAGGAGGACACACAGAGCCTGTGTTATCAAGGGAGAGGCAGGTGACAAATAAGCCAAGAAAATCAAAGTGATCAAAGAAAATGTTTGGAAAGAATAAGTTACTCAACATTTTTCTGATGACTGCGAAGCAAAAGTAGCAGGGTTTCAAGAGCTGAGCAGTAAGAAAGGGAGTCAAATAGGGAGGTGTGCAGAGATGTGCAGAGATTAGAGTTCTAGAAATGGCAGTGTCTATCCCAAGTTTCTTGTCATAATTGACAATTCTGCATCTGTAAAATGGAAGTAATAATACCACCTATGTAGGAGGGTTGCCATGAGGAGTAAATAGGATAAAGATGTGAAAAGCACTTAGCCCAGCAACTGGCACCAGCACTATTAACTATCATCATCCTCATCTTCCTCATCAATCAGCTGACAAGGACACTGAGTCCATTAGGAATAACCCACATAATTTTCTAGGAATCAAAAATTTCCTCCTAAAAATGAATCTCTGAAATTACAATGTAAGCTGATCAGGAAATATGAACCATTGCAAAGAAAAAATCATGTAGGAAACAATTTTTTTCAGAACAATGACAGTTATTTTCTTCCTTACTTTAGAACTTAGGTTTATTGACTTTGTTTCAATGATTCTATGGTATTTGACATGTTGATGCTTTTGATAAAGAGATGAGCAGAATCAAAATGACACTTTACATGTCAGCAGTGAGAAATACAAAAGAGATTTCAGATTCATTGCATTTTTTCCCCCAAATCATCATAGGTTCCTAGTTTCTTTTCAGCTAAAGTAACTCTTTCCATCCCAAATCGGTAGTTAGCATTTCCATGGAAAATGTCTTCTGAGCTGAAATCGATTTTGTTTGCCAAAATGGAGAAAGGTCCCCATTGTTTGCTATGGTCTACCAGGAAGTTTTCAAATTTAAATTTATACTCTCAATCTCTTTTCCCAGAAAGTCCTATTTATTCCCCTTCCACCCCTCCCTGGGTTCTCTTGCAAGAACGTCCTTTTGCCAAGAACTCTGCAATCTAGGGTAAGTCTGTTCTGTGTTAATTAAAATGACATCCAAATCATTTGGGGGTCTACTTCCCATAGCTGTATTGCTCTGGTCTACTTACAATTAATTCCCCACTCCACACTAGCAGTAGCCATATCATTGGCCATGAAGGTACTCAGAAGATTAATGAAACTGGATAAAATAAATGGAGTTGTAATTTGGGAGGACAAGCTAAACATCCCCACTAAGCAGACACTGCCAAAACTAGCAGACTGTAGCTCATCTCTTATTGAGCCATGACAGTAAACATTCATCAAGTGAAGGAAAATAATATGTCAGTCTTAAAATGATATCTTACTCTACATAGAGACTGGAATACTCTGACTTGTCTTTCCGAATTAACTGTAAATAACAATAGGGTTATGTTACAATGGATATATAGCTATTTTTCAGGCAGTTCTAGTGCATGAAGTATGCCCTCAAACTGCTTGATGAGATAGAAAGCCACACGTAAAAGCAGATGGACAGCTAATAAGCTGTTCTGTAAGGTTGAGCAATATGGCATGATTGGCTAGAGATGTTACAATCCCATTGAACCTCTCTCAGAAACAGGCAGTAAATCTGAATCCTAATTACCGCGGCCCGGCTCATTTCCTAATCAGGCTGCCAGATAAGAAAGAATCTCATTTTGAAGCATTAGCCCTCAAATGGAGCTAACAACCATGTGAGAAGCTTGAATCTTTGGTTCCTGCCATATTAATCATAGCTTTTTCCAATGGCAAGGCCTAGAGATTTATAAGCCAAGAGCAGGACGAAGCTGTTCAGGATGGGTGGGCACAAGCTGGTAAGCCTTAAGGAGGTGCTTTTCCCTGAAGCTGGACGATCTCAGCACAGAGTATATCGACCAACAACTTACGAAGACTGACACCGAGAAATAATTTATGTAGAGTCTAACCATGATCCAAATTGGTATACAGTTTTCAAGACTACTCAGATTTTAAAGATTCCATCCACTTGTCTTTATTTGCTCCTGTCATAGGATGTGATCTGATTTAGGAATGCAAAAATATGGTCTCAAAACTGTGGGTGGCTAGAGACATGCAGATACTATTTACGGTAATTTAATTTCAGGCATCCTAGAGTTACTCTGCAGTCCACATTGTGTCCCCTTGTCCATGCACTAATTATAGCACTCATTGTGTAACCTCCAGTTGCTAACATATGCCTCACCCTTGGCTGTAAACTTCCAGGCAGAAGATACAGTAATAATTTTCAAATAAAGAAACTGTATTAGATTTTGGAGGTACAGGTTATGTAAGAATTTAAAAAAAACAAAACAAAACAAAACAAAATGGGTCCCAGATTTTAGAGAACTACATACCTATTAGTAAAGCCAGAAGTACACACAAATAAAATGTACATACATACATATGTATGTATACAAATAAATATGTGGACATCATTTGTGTTTATTTTATAATTAAATAAATATCCGTTTTATAAAATCTGAAAAATAGAGGCTACCAGTTACACTAAAATAATTTGTAATTCTACAATCCTGACTTAAACATGGTTAAAATAAATTTTCACGTTTCCCTTTCCTGTAAATATATGAGACATTTACACTTTAACAAAGAATATTATAGTTGTATATAACTTCTCTTACCTAGTAATATGTTGGTCCATAAGTTTTCTGATTTCCCTCTAGAATATAAATCCAAAAGTTTTGTCTCTTTCAATGGTATATTCCCCACAACTGGCAGTGTGCCTTGTATACAGTAGGCACTTAGACCAAAATAATTCATTATTTGTCTACAGTTAGGTTTTCTGTACTCTAAAACATAAAGGGTTCCAACAGTATCCTAAGATACTAAGTATCCTAAGATGTCTAAGAGAAAACATCAGGGACAGATTTTTGAGAGGACAAATGCCTAGAGGAAAGGTCTGGATTCCATAAGGTGAAAATTATCTATCATTTTTAATGGAAATGGTTTGATTAGATCTCTGCTTTATCTTATTGCCAATAAAGAATCCTACCAGCTTACATTTTTCACTTTTTATTTCTGATTAATCTATGGGGATAAGAATGTAAGAGACATTTTCAAAGATAATTTGTCAGAGTGGTGGTAATTTCAGTGGTAAGCCACATCTTGTCTCTCACGTAGAAGAAATTAATGACAATTATGAAATCATGTTGGGTAGCATATCCACAAGGTAACTTACCTGGAGTAACAAAAAGGACTAACAAACACTTAATACCTTTAGAGATATATTTTAAAGTCTATTCATAGAGTCCCGAAGTCCATAGAATATCTGCACAGCAAAGGGCAAGGGACTGGGAGGGGAGGACGGCTTGTCACTGTTGCTGGCTCTTTGAGCTCTCATCCTCTTGCTACTGGGATGCAAAAAACCTCCAAACCAGAAAGCTACAAGAGGAAAATAACCCTTATATAGTCTTCTAGTCCTCATGTGTTTTAGGGACCAGTGATTTCTTCTTAGCCTCCAGATTCAGGTGCCCTTCCATTAGAATCATAATATGTTAGAACTAGAAATAACCTTAAAAAACAGGACTCTGGGAAAGATGAAAACCAGTGGTAAGTATAACTAGTTAAGCCCAGATCTGAATTAGAAAATGTACTGAAAATGTTCAGTGCATTTAGAGCTTACGTGGGGCTATGTAAGCCATATTACCAAGAATTTATCCCTTGGTAGCATAATACAAATGCTTTATTTGACTTAAGTTCTAAATCTGTTAAGTGGATCCCAAACAGCACTTAAAAAAAAAAAAAAAAGGAACAGAATACCAAAATCAGGGTGCAAATCATAAGTAAGGTAATATTTTCTCAGATGTGTGTTTGTGTATGTGCACACATGTGTATGATCATATACTTATTGAATTGCAATGTAAAATACACTTTTTATTTATTCAGGGTCACAGTAAACAATATTTGAAAGCCACTATACTAGTCTCATATGAAAGAACTATAATTAGGGGTCATAATTCTAAACAAGGAATTGACATTATGATAAGCAATTTTTCAATGGAAATAGATCTATGTTCATTTGAAATAAGAAAAACATACTGTCAAGTAATATCATGGAAAATTATAGTTATTTATTTAATTTCCCTTCATGTACAAGGAGTTGAACGACTTTCCTAAAGTAGTACAGCTTGATGTTAGGTAAAAAACAGGTGTTCTGATATCCAGTCCAATTATTTTTCTATTAGTTCATATAATGACATTTCCCCTATAATGGCCATGTAAAAAGTATAAACACTCTGTGAACAGACCATAAAAGGGAACCTCATTTAATATATAATAAAAATTTTTCTCTAGATGATAAATGTAACCTGTGTAAATATGCCAGGTATGACCAATGTCAAACAAATGGTAACAAAATGTCATGATGCTCCTTTAAATATTTAGAGTATTTTTTGGTAAAGTAATCCTTATTCCTTTTTCTTCAAGGAAAATACAAAACTAGGTTTAAACTCATGCCTTCTCTCATCCCAATATATCAGTGACTATTTGCCTCTAAAACATGCCTTGGAGAATATCTATATTTGAAAGCTCCCACCTAGGAATATAGTTACTGTTATTGCCATATTTAACATAGGTCTCTTGTGTTAAATCCTCTCATTCCTCTTCTTTTCTTTTCTTTTTCATCCCTGTTAGGCCTCCAGCCTTACCCGTGTCTGACAGTAAGTCAAAAGATGGGTATCTGAGAAGTGCGGAGGGTAATAAACAAAGCAGTGACTCCCTCAGACCGTTATTAACATGGTTATTTGGGCCAACATCTCTTTCTCAGGGACTACACTGTTGTCCATGTAAGGGACTATCGGTGAGAAACACAAATAAATGATACACACATAACAAACTCAGAAATTAATACAAGTGAAATTAACGTGTTGAATAGAT
The DNA here is from genome assembly GCF_017311325.1 of Ursus maritimus. Classification (NCBI taxonomy): domain Eukaryota; kingdom Metazoa; phylum Chordata; class Mammalia; order Carnivora; family Ursidae; genus Ursus; species Ursus maritimus. The sequence continues at coordinate 19,942,134 of NW_024424119.1, forward strand.
GTTGGTTGAAAGAGCAGTTGAAAAATTCAGGGAGATGATCATTAGCCTGAGTAAGTTAGGGTGGCTGAATATTGTAGGGTTTCAAGAAAACCTTGTTTATTCAATTTCTGAAGTTTCAATTTGGTATGTTCTTTGCTGGGTTCAGGGGAGAAAAAAGAGCTGGGAATAGAAACATTAGTTTCTTATACACTATTTCAAATTAAATTGCAATAGTTGTCAAGGGTACTTAAGAGTTCTCTGGGTCAAGAAAGGAGTTGAAGCAAAGCAGTGCACAGTATGATTTAATAAATGCCTTAATCAGAAGGAATTTTATTTATTTTTCCTCCTTAAAATAAAGTGTCTGTATTTTAGGTAAAATACAGAATCCTAAAATCCAATTCTTTTCAAAGATAACCAAGCTTAAAAGTAAATCATTAAGCAGGTCAGCGTCTGGGCAGTTAAATCAAATCACAGAACAGCTGGAAACTTTTCCCCGCAAATCAGAGACCATCTTTACAATTCTCATTGTAGAAAATGCAGTAACATTATTCCTAGTGCTTCCTTCCAGATAAATGATGTATTTAATATTCTAGTCAAGCTCCAGTGCTGGATGGCCTTCAATTTTAAAGTGATGACAACTGAATGTGTGAAAGCACTTTAGGAAAAGATTAAGATTTCATGGAGATTATATGAAACATTTGGGCCTTATACAATACGTGTCTTAACAGGCAGAACTGTTTGTCCCTTAAATCCTGATCTGTCAACACTTGTCCCAAACCTATAATTTGTTAATAATTGAAAGATTCCTTTAGCACTTGAGTAAGTCTTGAGATATGATATTCAGGTTTTGTTAATATGGATATAAAATTCAGAAATTCACCGTTAACATTATTTCTCCCTGGCACATTAGATGTATTTATATTTATAAGCATCATTAGTTGTTGCCTGTATCTCCTCTACAGGTATGCATTTTAGTATAATACAACTTGCAGGATACCACTGTAAACTGAATATCAGAGACTTAAGTTCTAGGTCTTCCTTTGTGGCTCTGTGACCTCAGAGCTTCTACTCTAATGTTGGGCACAAGTTGGCTGCTCTGTGTCATTTTAATGGGTTGACAAAAATATATAAGCTATGTGGCTTCCCTGTATATGACTCCATGAATATAACAGTGAAAGTTTAGGCCCTAAAATTTGGGTGGCTACAGATGATTGTAGTGTATACAGATTGTGTGGTCAATTTGTAATATCCCTTTACAAGAAAGTCTGCCCATTTTGTCCTATTGGATTGCTTTAAGAGCATCATGGTAGGGGTGCCTGGGTGGTTCAGTCATTAAGCGTTTGCCTTCAGCTCAGGGCCTGATCCCAGGCCCCGCATCGGGCTCCCTACTCCGCTGGGAGCCTGCTTCTTCCTCTCCCACTCCCCCTGCTTGTGTTCCCTCTCTCGCTGGCTGTCTCTCTCTCTCTGCCAAATAAATAAATAAAATCTTAAAAAAAAAAAAATAAGAGCATCATGGTAAAAATACTGATTCAGTCTTTAAAAATCTCCTAACGGGATTGGGTTAAGGTAAAGAGATGTTTTTAAAGCTTGTTGGAAACTACGTATCTCTGAGATGGCTCAGTGTTCAAGGAACCGTTATGCCTAAATAGCCTTTCTACAGTGCATATTCTATTGAATCCTCTGAGGTAATGACGGGGGGAGTTCCAGGACAGGAAGACTGTGATCAAGATCAGCATGCATAGGCTTTGAAAAATACTCTGAGAATTTTCTAGTAAAAACACAGACTGTCCATACAAAAACTTGCATGCAAATGTTTACAGTGGTTTTATTCATAATTACCAAAAATTAAAACCAACCAAGATGTCCTTCAGTAGCTGAATGGATAAACAAATTGTGGCACCTCCAGACAATGGAATATCATTAAGTATTCAAAAGAAATGAGCTACCAAGCCATGAAAAGACATGGAGGAACCCAAAATGCATATTACTAAGTTAAAGAAGCCAATCTGAAAAGTCTACATGCTATGTAATAACAACTATATAACATCTGAGAAAGGCAAAACCATGAGAACACTAAAAAGATCAGTGTTTCCAGGGATGAGGCAGTGGAAGGGATGAAGGGAGAACCGAGAGGACTTTTAGGACAGTGAAAATTCTCTGTATGATACTATAATGATGAATACATGTCATTATACATTTGTCCAAACCCACAGAATGTACAACACCTAGAGTGAAAAATAATACAAACTATGAAGTGTAGGTGATAATGATGTCAATGTAGGCTCATCAGTTGTTAACAAATGTACCACCCTAGTGGGGATGCTGGTAACGGGGGAGGCTCTGCATATGGCAGGCAGGGAAAATATAGGAAATCTCTGTACCTTCCTCTCAATTTTGTTATGAACCTAAAACTGCTCTTTAAAAAAAAAAAGCCTTTAAAACACACACACACACACTCACGCATGCGCACATGTGCACATACGCGCGCACACACACACACAGATAATTACAATATAGATTTGATTTTTCTTCCAACCCTATTCCATTTTCTCAAGTGTGTAGATAAAAATAAATTCATATTGCTTAAAATTATGACTGGTAATGTTCTTTCTACAATGAAATACATAGAACATATATGAAAACGTATCTTCTTCAAATTCTGTTGGAATGATGTGTTTTTCAGAATTACCTCTTAGTCAAAATCCATTTGGTTGAGGTGAAGTCATGACCAAGAATAGCACCTTGGGTAGGTGCTTATCACAGAATATCCTGATGGAGACTTAAAATTCTACTACAGACATCTCCTTAATTTCTGACTAAGTGATTTCCCAGAGCTTTTATGCCTGCAAGTAAACTGACCTGTCAGCATTAAAAAAACCATAAATGTAAATCATAGAGGCATGCCCACCTGTATGAGAAAATCTGCTGACTCCAAGATCCCTTGCTGGTGTTTCACATATACTTAATGTCAAGGTCCTCTGCATTTTGGTAGTTCCAAATATGGTATTAATAATTGTATTGTACTGGTACCAGAAAAGCTGAGTTCTAATAACAGGCAATTAACTTTGAGAAGTTTTGACTCAGTTCTTGTCTGTAAAATGGCAGAGACAGCGCCATACTGACTATAGACTGCTTCTGTAACAGAATGAATGCTAACCCTATCCACTTCTTAACAGGTTTCAAAAGCAAATAGACCTGCCCTTACCCAGAGCTGTAGGAACGAGGATACCATGTGCATTTCAGAAAACATATCTATGGCCATCTTCTACACAAGTCTCATCAGAAGTCAAGCTGACAGACATGATCTTTAATAAAGTTAACATAATGATTATGCTTTCTTTGTACTCTTTAAAATGGTTTAATTTTTTAGACATTACACTGGATCAGCAGAACCTTTCATTTCTCAACCACATTTCCCTACCCTCCTATAAAATCATCTTCCCTCAGGCACTTGACTACTATCATTTCACGTCAAAGTTTTATAGAGAGCCATTTCAAGAAATACTCATATTAAGATTGTTTCTACATGTATATATAGAACTATGATATGAGTCTCTGACTTAATGTTTCCTATATGAGGTCCCATGTGAGAAACTGATTTTAAAATCGAGAGGAAAAAAAAAAGTTTGTCTCACTCAAATATCTAGTCGTCTTCCTTCTTTCTGATAAGGATTTAAGTAATTCAACATGCTTCCCCTTTTTCCTTTACTTTTAGATTGCCAAAACTAAGCTCAAGCATAGTTACTATTAAGCCTCATGGATGGCACTGGTCTTGTTTTGCTATGCCAATTTCTATTTAGCCTTTATTTAATCTATTTGTTCAGTCTGTAATTAAGGCTAAATAGCGTACATTTAAAACAGAAACTCTCACCTAAATATATTTTTAAATGGTAAAAATAAACAATTGAGAATAATATTTGTCCCATCTAGGCTTTGAGATGAGATAACTGAAACAAAGCCATTTGGACATAGTAAGAGAGTATATACTACTAGGTTTGCTATATTATAACAACTGCATAAAATGACATATTTTGCATAATCATAGTATTCATAATTACTAATTGACATATTTATTTCTCCCAATAGATAATAAGCCTTTGGGGGTAGGAACAGTATACATTTTAGTGACCGTAGGTTTCAGACAGTGTCTCACACATAGTAGGACCTCAGTAAATGCTACATGAATAAAGGAAAGAATAAGTAATGGACAAATGTAGAACTACAACAATACAATGGTCTTACTGACATCACTTATAATAAGATCATGATACACTGTACAAATTTTAACATTACCAATTATTAGAATCATCATAATGACCAAAAAAACCCAAAAATGATAGTGAAAACACCTCATTTTTCCTCATACTGTAATTTTGAATCATTCCAGTTTCTCTCTCAACGCAGTTTCAGCAATGCTTTAAACATTCTGCAGAACCAAAAGCTTTTAGAGCTAAACGCATCAATTACACATAATCTTGTGATACGATCCTGCCATGAATCCTTAGTCATTCATCCTCAGCCCACAGAATGCCATCTGCTTATTGTGAGTGTACCTTGTTACAAAGAGAAAAAAGGGAAAGAAGTCTTAAACTGACTTCATTCTCCTGAATTATGTAACTTTAAAGTATATTTTTGTTTAAAAAAAAGTTCTTATGTTTTCAATGACATTACTGACTGTAAATGTTAAAGTTTCTATAAAGATATGATCTAATCATTCTGACCTTTTTGATAAATAATATTTGCATGTATTCCCCTCTGTTGATTCAGAAAGGAAAACAAAGAATTATCTGAGGAAAGTTTTAACTTTAGATATCCAGTGAACTACAATCCTGATTTGATTCCTTACTAAAGTTATACTTTTATAAAATCACAGCATTGTAAAGGTAGGGTTTGAACTGTTTATTTTATGTGACAGGCTCTCTGGGATAAAGTGAAATCTATGTAATTTAATGGTGGAATGAGCAACCAAGGATGCATTTCATCTTCTCAGCAATGGTGACCTGACTTAAAACCACACACAGGAGAAATAGAATTATAATCCCACTTCGTTCTATTCATTCAATAATATTAAAAATGATATTTGTATGATAAACATTTATAAAAGCCTTATCAGTCTCTAAATACTTCAACCATCATTTTATCCTTTGATATTTACAACATCTATGTGTAGAGTGCACATGCACCCAAAAGGTGAATAGTCTTAGATAACAGGAAGAGTTAAAAGAAAACTAGGAGAAAGAAAGAAAGAAAGAAAGAAAGAAAGAAAGAAAGAAAGAAAGAAAGAAAGAAAGAGAGAGAAAGAAAAGAGAAGAGAAGAGAAGAGAAGAGAAGAGAAGAGAAGAGAAGAGAAGAGAAGAAAAACGAAAAAGAAAAATAGGATCTAAAAATCTGGTTATCCCGTACCTAGAGCAGAGTTGTCTCCAAACCCTCCTTTCTATCTTAGAAGTATTTTAATATTTTAAGCATTTTATGTATTTTTATTATTCCATTTTATATATTTATTGACAAAGATATAGGAGGTATGGCCTGGTCCATGATAAAAACAAATCTGGCAACTAGAAGTGTTTCTTTGATTAAAGCTGTTAATCATTTATAAGATGAGATAAAGCTGCTGGTCCCTGGAAGATCATATAAAATTTATTAGAGAACAGTAATTGCTGAAATGTAGTAACCTTAACGTACACCAAACTTCTTAATAAAAATCAAAGTATTTATTCCACTGGCGGAATGAAGGGTCTATTATGAGAACTGATACAATTCTGGCACCTACGTAACTTTCTCTCTACTAACTACTTCTCTCACCAAGGTAACGTCATCTCTTTCCAGACAACACTGATAGCTCCCCAACAGGCATCTCCACATCCATTATTCTCTCCAATCTCCACAGCTCCATCATGGAGATATTATAAAAAAAAAAAAAAATCTTTTTATGTCACTTGCCCGTGAATTTCATGGCTTCCAATTGAACCCCTTGGTTCCCAAATCCAAAATTTGTTTTGGATTTGATTTGGAACCAAATTTTGTTTCCTTAAATCCAAAATTTGTTTAAAGGGTCCCATATTACTGATTCCTTTCCCATTACTGGAGGCTAATCTCTGTGGCTCACCATACTCTATTTTGGCATTCTTTCAGTTCCTAAAGACTATAAGTTCTTCTTCACTTTGGAGTTTTCATACCATTCTTCCTTCCTCTTGGAACACATTTTCTCTGCTCCCCACCTCACACACACAGCGTCCCTGCTTGCTCTCATTCATCATCTGCCTAAAAACTCTTAATTCACCCCAAATTCCAACAATATAAATAGATCCTCCTGTTACATTATTGTATTCACTCTTTTTTCTTCTGGCTTCCAGGGGTTATCTATTTTAAGGCTCTTCATCATCTCCATGGAAGTAAAAGCAGGAAAATAGAAAGGTAAGCCCCCTGTCATTCATTCACTATATAGAACTATTCAGATATTTTGATAATGGGTCTACTAATATTAAATATATTTTATTTACATAGTAAATTTCTAAATTCCAGCATGATAAAATTTGTATTTGCAAAGTCAAACAAAAATTTGCAAGATCATACCACAGAGGACACCTGAAAGTAAAACCAAACCATGACTTGAGTTGATTTTACAAATGATAAATTATCATATATCATCTTGTTTCAATCATGAAACAGTATTAAAGTTGTAAATGATCCAAAGAACATTTACAGCAGAAATTATAAAATATTATTTCACATAGCAATTTTGATGGATTGGCCAGGATGGCCATGAAAATTATGTTGAAAATGATTCCAGGCAGAGTTCAGATTCATTGAGAAAGAGCACGATGATTCAAAAATGTCTATCCTGGACAGAAAAGCAGACCCACTGTGATTCTCTTTACATTTCAAGAGGAAAAGATAAGAGAGGTGAAGTGACTTCACGTAGTATGTAAGTAAAAAAGTGAAGCCCAGTATTTAGGACTATTGACTATTTCTCTAGGGCATCTGTCAATAAGTTACAAATTTTTATCAATCTCTCAGTAGTATCCAAAACAGTTGAAACACTTTTTTTTTTTTTTCCTTCTGGCTTATGGCATCCTTCTATTTTCTGGTATTCTCCTACCTTACTGGTCATTTTAAAATCTGCTTTGGATGTGTTTATTCCTGTGCTCAACCTCTAAATGTCGGATTCGTCAAGGGTTCTGTTTTTGTTCTTCTTTACTTTCTCCTCAGGTAACTTCATTCTATCCCATGACTTCAAACATTTTAATGTTGAGAACTACAGCTTTTTATTTCCATATTTCCACATGGATATCTTGTAAGTTATTTCAAATTTAATTTTAATATGGACAACACAGAAACCTTGATTTAATGTCAAAACTTACTGCTATGCCACTTTTCATTATTTTTATAGACGGGACCACAATCTACAATTGTTTAAACTCAGTAATGTGGTATTTTCCCTTGGTTCTTCTCTTTCCCTCTC
>NW_024424119.1:19949582-20010700 GCF_017311325.1 Ursus maritimus
ACATTCAATTCGCCAATAAGTTCTTTTGACTCAAACTCCAAGTCACACCTGAAACCATACACTCTTTTCTGTTCCATGACTACCACGTTGGTCCTAGTCACCATTATCTCTGTCTGAATTCCTTCAAGACCCATCCAACTAGTCTTCTCCCTGGTTCTATCTTTACCCCCTTGCTTCCAGCCTTCTCTATATGGTAGTGAAAGTGACTTTTTTTCAAAACATGAATAACATTTTGTAGTGGCCTTGCTTAAAATTCTCTAATATTTTTAAACTTAGAAGTAAATTCAGATTCCCAACCCTGGATTCTTTAAAGCCTTATGTTAATGATGATCTGTTCTTACCCACTGATGAATCTTCATTTTATAACACTCTACACTCAGTCACTACATTTCAGCCACATTAACCTTTTTGGTTTCTCAACCACACTATACTCAATTCTACCTTAGTCCTAACAGAAATTGAAATGTTTTTCCCAGTGACTGCCTTGATCTTACCATTCACACTTCAGCTTAAATTTGACTTAAATGGCCATCTCTAGCCATGGGTCTACAGTAAACAACCATAAACTCTTTTTCACCTCTTTCCTTTACTACTGTCTTTAATTTGCTGTATAGCACTTTTTATTTCCAGATAATTTTGTTGTCTGCTTATTAATTTGTCATTCATTTGTTCATTAGTATCTGTGTCTCTACTTGAAAATAAAATCCATGAGAACAAAGGACTTGTCTTACTTATTAGCCCTGAGAAACATATTGGATTCATAGTAGGCATTTGATATGTATTCACTGAATAAATCAAATACATTTTCTGTACAGTTTTCTACATTTAACACAAAATTAACTCCCTTTTAAGCCCTTGCAGCATATTTCTAACTTTAAGCAATATTAACTTCAGGTAATTCAGAATTTTTTTGGATCACTCTTCCTATAATAAACAGAATTTACAAACAGTTATGTAAATATGTTTTTATCAGAAAAATAAAACTCAGGGTGGAACTAGAGAAAAAAGAGTGGCTACATGCCAAATTAAAATACATATTTATTATTTTTAGTGTGTGGTTATCTGGTAGTACTTATTTTCAAATAAAGACTTTTAATAAATAAAAATTTTCATCTGAAATGACATAAATGTTCCTTTTTTTCTGTTAATAAGGCATCTGAATTCAGACAGATGAAATGTAAATATATTTCTTTAAAAATCTCCCCTTCCTGATGTGCAATCATTTGCTATTGTTCTGGGTGTGTCATATTTAAGCTATGCCCTAGTCACGTGAGAAATTCACGTTTCCAACTGTGTGGAAGGATGTCTGTGCAAACTCCTCTGCTTAATGGCCCAGTTGTATATCTAAAACTAACCCTTATGAGCCACCTATTGCCCAAGTCATATGCACCAAGAGAAAATTAATACCCACATCTTTCTCTTACAAAATATCTTAAGCACTAACATACCAAATAGACTAAAAACACTAAAATGGTTAAATTCCACAGTGGAGGATTTTTTTTTTTTTTTCATTTTTTTCCTTTTGAGAATGGCTTTTTCAGAGTTTAAACTTCAGGATCAAAGTAAATGTGTGTTAGTCTGTTGAGATAAAGACAGGGGAAAGAGACAGGATCTTATGAGCAGAGATCCCAACTATGTGAAGCTTGAGCTAAAAATCCTAAATGACACAAAAAGGGCAGCTGCTGGGGCAACCTACTGCTGGGGAGGAAGGATGTTCAGCATGAGTGTCACTGACAACAGTGGCTCTATGCTAAGTAAGCTCACCTTCTATTCTATCATAACTGAAGTTTATAAATGATATTTCCAATACCTCTAAGCATTAGGTAATGCAGCAATGCAAACCAGTGTCAACACAGTCATGGATAATTATGCTGAGGCAGGTTTTAGAATTGTGTAGTCAGCTATATTTAAAAAAAATAATAATAATTAGAGTAGACACTGATGTGGGAAGCAAACACAAAAGAAAAAATTAAATTTCCTTACTTTCTGCAGCCCATTGACAAGTCCTTGAAACAGAAAGAGTGACCTTCCTCTAGGAACTCAGCCGCCTTGATGTTAGTACTTTGCTAAGGGCAAAGGCAATCTTAGCCAGACCCCCAGGATCCTGTAAGTCTTTCACAAATAAAAATTCACTTGGAAAATTCCTTCATTTCTACTCCCCTGCCAAGATATATGTTAGCAATCGTCCCCCAAGCATATGACCCCAAGCATACATCTGAAGGGTCTCATGACTAAGGTTTTATTAGACAGTGATAAATGACCTTTTCCTAACAATAGCTAGCCACTCAAGGTCCTGGAAACCTTGTTTCCAAAATTCCTAGAGACTTACACTATCCTTATCCCCTCCCAACTTGAAAGTATGTAGTCAACCACTCCTCATGACCCTAGCGTAGCTCTTTCTGACCATGAGTCCTGTCCCCATGCTTTAATAAAACCACCTTTTTGCACCGACAATGTCTCCAGAATTCCTTCTTGGCCATCGGCACCAAACTCCAACATCTTTCCTACATCAGACACCACTTACCAGATTCTCTAAAGAGTTAAGGTGCTTCTTCATATTTAGCAGTGAGCAGTGACATGTGAGAGAAGAATGGGATACAAGCCTTGCTGAGCCCTTCCTTCCTTCCTTCTTCCCTTTCTTTCTTTCCTCCTTCTTTCATTCCTTCCTCTATTTAATAAATATTTAATGGACGTGAGCATCTACCATATTGTCAGGCACAGGAGATACAGCACTGAACAAGACAGAAAAGTCTCCTTTCTCAGGGTGATTCTGAGACAGAGAATAAATGAATAAACAAACTAATAAATAAGATAATTACATTTTGTAATAAATGCTATAAATAAAAATCAGGGTAAAGATATGGCATAATGATTGGCAGAGTCCATTTCAGATAGATGATCAAGGAGGGCCTCTGAGTTGAGACATGAACAATTTTAAAAAGATTCAACCATGCAAAAAATACCCCAGTCAAAGAAACAAAAAGGGCCGGAAGCAGGAAATATTTTATCTTGTATGAGAATTCAAAAGATCAGCATGATGGCAACCTGATGTTAAAGGAAGATGTAAAGAGAGGCAGGGGCCAGATTTAGAAGCCAGGAGGTATACACAATACTTACTGATAACAAGTCTAGCATTGTTATAGACAGTCTTTAGGCAAAAAAGCACTCCCCACAAGTCTAAATGGCACACAAGTAAGTGTACATGCCTAGTCCCAAATCACATATGTAGTAAGTCTTAAGGCTAGAAGTACAGCCCATCTTCTGATGCTGTCTCTAGTGATCATTATGATGCAGGGAACAGAGGCAAGAAGGAAATGTAGACAAAATTAAATTTCCTTATAAAATGCAGCCCTTTGACAAATAGGTGACGCAGGCAGAGTATAACATTCCTCCAGGAAACTCCCAACTGTCTTAATGTTAATGCTTAGATAGAGGGAAAAACAACCTTCCCTTAGTAATAGCCAGGCCTCTAGGATTCTGTGAGTCTTTGGCATATGAAAGTCCTTTTGGAAACTTCCCTCTGTCTTTACCTCCCCACTCCATAAAGTGTATAATCAATTGCTCCTCACAAACGCAGCACAGCTCTTTCCGCCCATGGTTTATTAAACCCCGTGCTTTAATAAAACTACCTTTTTGCACCAAAGACATCTCAAGAATTCTTTCTTGACCATCGGCTCCAAACCCCAACACTCCCAACCATACCTATTACACACTATTACAGTTGTCTAGCAATTTTTTTTTGGGGGGGGGGTCACAAAAGCTTAACAAAAGCATGAAGGAGGAACATGAACATGGACATAGGTACTTAGGGTTGATGGATATATTATAAAGACAGTTGTATAAAAGAAAAAAGAAACCTACCAGGTGAGAAATTTGGAGTTGTTTCTAAATCAAAACACAAATTTAGGGAAGTTACTTAAAAACTCAGGGCAATAGTTATGTCACCTATAAAATAGAACATTGGACTTAATTGGTGGTTTTCAAAATTTTTGTTTGTTTTCATAAGGCAGCAGAACACTTTATATTTATTGTAAGTAAGTTAGATGAAGAATGTCAGTAAAACAGAATAGAAAAAGGTGGATCTGCTCTAGGGCAGATGGAGGGTCAAGGGTCCCAAGGGTTACTCTTGAGTCAGTGTCAGAAACCTTCAGGCATCTGTGATCAAAGACTGTGATGATCCCAAACATTCTTTCACCTACTAGACTCTCTGATTCTATCTTTGCATTACTTGTAGGCCAAATATAGATTTCAAGGGGAACAAACAAACACTATAAAAATAAAAGCATATTGGGAGACTAGTAAAGCATTACAAAAGGCAAGAAACTTATCCTCTAATGCTAAAGAGTTCTCAGTACAGTACTTGGTGTTTATTGTATAGTCGAACTGAGCTACAGGAATAAAATCATGAAACTAGAGTGAAATATTGGGGCAGCAATCTTAAATCAAAATTATATTTATATTTTTTATATTATATTTTATTTTATATTATATTTTATATTAGTATTTCAGACAAAGGTAAGAGAAGCAAGAATACAAAGATAGTATCAGTAGGTAACACTTTAACCAAACCCTGAGGAGAATAAGTCAGAGTTTGGTCAAAAGTGTTTGTCATTGCAGCTCAGGACGTTGGGTATCATAGGAAGAACTGAATCAACTCATGAACAGGCTATCATTAAGTCACAGGAAACCATCCAGGTAGGCTTAGGATCCTAAATGAAGCCAAGCTGGGTCAGCAGACTACTCTCATCTGCAAGGGATCATTTCTATCTGCCAACACCCCTCAATCACATTTGGACAATGTGTCCAGTGGGTCTCCCCAGTTTGAAGTTTTTCCTTCTCTTCTGCTGTCTTCCTGGTCCACTTTGGAAATCTATATGCTCACCATGAGACTCTAACAAAGAAAACATCCTGAGCCAGCTGGACAATGTCACTGTTAGGTTCTGTGGCATATAGTCAATGGTCAAGCCACGGTGTAGTAGAAAAAGCATGTGATTCCTGTCTGAAGAAAAACTTAATCCTGAGTTCTCCTAATTATTAATGATGTGGTTTTAGTCAAGTCACTTAAATCAGTGAATCTCAGTTTGCTCATGTGAGATAATAAGAATGAAAATATTTGTAAACTCTAACGTGTTATAAAAATGAAAGAATCTTACTATTGATTTTAACACATTAAAGGAGAACATTAACTGATGAATCTTCAGAAATCCTAAGTCCTCTTGATTTGAGAGACTAAAAATACTGCCATGTATAAATAGCAAGGGAAACAGAGCCAGAAAGGAACACTGGACACATTCTTTCCTCCTTCATTGTTTTTAAACCCCCACCCCCACCTCAAGTTCATGTATGTAACTGCGCTCAGATACTGAAGACAACACGAACAATTATGTTTAGCCCCGACTTTGGGAAATGACAACCTAGCAGAAAAGTTCAAGGCACATCTGTCATCTCACGATTCTTAAAAAATTTCCTGCCACTTGAGATACAGAAGGACTAAGATTCTATATACAATGTAGCATCTTACACTGTAGTTCTCAAGGGGAGGCAGGGCGGGAATCTTGATGTAGGTACAGAAGAACTCCACACATATACATAGATGTTGCTTCAGCAAGGCCAACATTATAGAGAGAAAAAAATATTTTAAAAAGTAACTCTTTCTTTCAATAATGAGTTTATTATCTTGTTTCCAAAAAGTATTCCCATGTTTTGTGCAAGAATATATCTTTGTTTTTAATCTATAATCACTTTCTTTCAATATACATAGATATACATATACATAGATGTTGCTTCAGCAAGGCCAACATTATAGAGAGAAAAAAATATTTTAAAAAGTAACTCTTTCTTTCAATAATGACTTTATTATCTTGTTTCCAAAAAGTATTCCCATGTTTTGTGCAAGAATATATCTTTGTTTTTAATCTATAATCACTCTCCAATCCTCTGTTTCCTTCAAGCTACTTTCTTCTTTCTCTCTCTCTCTTTTTACTGACAAATTTCTTTTTTTAAAGTTTTTATTCAAGGGGCGCCTGGGTGGCTCAGTCAGGGCGTGATCCCGGCGTTCTGGGATCAAGCCCCACATCAGGCTCCTCCGCTATGAGCCTGCTTCTTCCTCTCCCACTCCCCCTGCTTGTGTTCCCTCTCTCTCTGGCTGTCTCTCTCTCTGTCATATAAATAAATAAAATCTTTAAAAAAAAATAAAAATAAAGTTTTTATTCAAATTCAAGTTAGTTAATATACAGTGTAATATTAGTTTCAGGTGTACAATATAGTGATTCAACACTTCCATACAACACCTGGTGCTCACACAAGTGTTCTTAATCCCCATCACCTACTTCACCCATCCCCCCCCAACCTCCCCTCTGGTAAACATCAGTTTGTTCTCTATAAGTTTGCTTTCATTGTCTCTACCTCTTTTATCTTCTATTTGTTTCACAATCTATTGTATTTTGTTTTCAGCCCACCATAGTTCACTAACAACGTCCCCAAAGAGCTTCAGAGTTTATACTGAATAAACCTTCGACTTAATCAAGAACAACCCTTTTTCTTCTTTTTTTAACACATTGAGAAGCAACATTAAGCATGCCATTACCTCTGGTATATTGGCCTCATCAGTTTCCTGGTATCGACCTGCCTCTGTATTTAAATCCCATTTAAATCCCCTTGTCATGACAGTAACCGTCTATGCACATACACGTTCACGCTGCTAAGACAGGAATCACTACCAGATCATGCTTAATCAACAAGCTAAAAATCCTGGATGAGCAGAGGTTACACCAATTACTAGCAGGATCTAGTCTCTCAAATGGTTTAAGTTAACCAGAATATTTTCACAATTCCCTAATGCCAAATGCCCCTGTAACTACTAAATTGCTCTGTGTCAGGGAGGTAGGGTTGAATGCTGCAGCTTTTGTCTTCCAGGCCAGGTACCAAGACTCTCAAGAATCATTCATAATTAATTCTGGCAGGAGAAAGAAATGCAGAACCATTCAAGAAGGCAACAGATGGAAGTTCGTTCCACTTCTGTAAACTAGAACAGCTAGATGATCACATTTAAAAGTCAGGCCCTGCTTTAGTAGGATTTTTTAAATTCCTTGGATTTGGTGAATATATGAAGCATAAAAAAGTTCAGAAGATCCAGATGGATATAGAAAAACTCCTTCACTCCACATCCCTGAAAAAGAATGCTTTTTAGTATTCCTACTCAAATACACTCACTTGCTGATATTTCCCTAGGAAAACCATACACATTCTCTAACTCCCAGCTATGTTTATTTGTTTTATAGAATATGACTTCTTAAAATTATCCACGTACTACTATGAAAAATGAAAAATGCTCAATTTTTCCCTTAGTGTTACTCTGTCCTTATTCACACAAAGATTAAGAGGAAATGGTCATGATAGAGTTGGCCTTTGTGGGAATGTGTGATTAAATGGTCAGGAAGGAGATTATAAACCTGTTATGGCAAAGACAATAGGCTGAAGAGGAGAAAACAGATTTGAAAAATATTGAAGAGACAGATACTCCAGTTTGATGGACAGTTGTTTTAGGGCTGGAAAATGAGAGAGGAGTTAAGAACAAGGTCAGAATTTTGGCTTGGGAAATTATGTGAACACCATCCTATTCAGTGAAAAGGGGAACAAGACAATGTGAAAATGTACTGGAGGGAATGAGTTCATTTGAGTTATGTTAAATTTTAGGTCATACACACTGAGAAGTTCAAAGGAGTTTGAACAGTCTGTAGCTAAGTAAGGAAGAGGTGTGGGGCAAAGTCTCTCCTTCTCTCTGTCTGTCTCTGTCTCTGTCTCTGTCTCTGTCTCTCTCTCTCTCTCTCACACACACACACACACACACACACACACCCCAACCACACAATTGGGGTTATGAGGGAACTGATGGTATAGAAACCTAAGGAGCAACGAAATCACTCAGGGAGAATATATAGAGCAGGGTGGTAAGGGGGCCTAGGTCAGATTCTTGAGCAACACTGATATTTAAACAATTACTAGATTAGAAAGTACCCTTAAAAAATGATTCAAAGAGGGATGTCTGGGTGGTTCAGTCGGTTAAGTATCCGACTCTTGATTTGGCTCAAGTCATGATCTCAGGGTAAGGAGCTCGAGCACCATGTAGGGCTCCACCCTGGGCATGGAGCTTGCTTAACAATCTCTTTCTCCCTCTCCCTCTGCCCCCTCCCCTCTCTCACACATGCACGTGGGCACTCCCTCTCTAAAAAAAAAAAAAAAAAAAAAAAAAAAAAAGATTCAAGGACATTGGAGGGAAGGCAAGATCAAATGATGAAATTGAAAACTAAAAAGGAACTCTGAAATGGACCTGTCAATAGTTTCAAATCCTGTAGAGAAACCAAGTCAATTGAATCAGCAGCTTTAGTGCTAGAGAAAGCCCTTTCAGGGGGGAGGAGAAACCAAATAACAATTGTTTGAGATGTAAATGGAGGGCCACCACATAGCAAGAAATTCAATTCTAAAAAGGAAGGTGAGGGGCACCTGGGTGGCACAGCGGTTAAGCCTCTGCCTTCGGCTCAGGGCGTGATCCCGGCGTTATGGGATCGAGCCCCACATCAGGCTCCTCCGCTATGAGCCTGCTTCTTCCTCTCCCACTCCCCCTGCTTGTGTTCCCTCTCTCGCTGGCTGTCTCTCTCTCTGTCGAATAAATAAATAAAATCTTTGAAAAAAATAAAATAAAATAAAATAAAATAAAATAAAATAAAATAAAATAAAAAGGAAGGTGAGCTATGGGGACATCCCTGTCAAGGGGCAAATAATTAAGACACAATTGCTTATTCATATTTTTTAAATTTTTAAGATGGAATAAATTTTGACAGTTTTATGCACTCCAGAAAAAGTTCTGGCTAACAGAGAAATTCAATACATAGAAAAATGAAAGAGATTGAGCATAGCTCAAAATGAAGGAAGAGGAAATGGGATTAGAGCAGAGATAGAGGGTTACCCTTAGTAATGGTACCGCATTATTTTCCTAAATTCATCTGGTTTCTGAATGAGAATATCCATTACTCAACTTTTTCTTTTTCTTTTTTTTTTCCCCCCATTGGCCAAGCCTAACAATCATCTCTAGAATGAGATGTAGGAGATTGAAGGCATTCCCAGAAAGACCTCATGTTGGAGCCCTTTTTAACTTTAAAGTAACAACTTTCACTGTTACCAGCACCATTACAACAGAAGTGTAAACCCAGAGTATAGTTTCAAAAGCAATTCCACATACCTTATTTCATTTGGCCTTCTCACTAACATTCCCAGCATTCTTTTACACAATTTGTTTAAAAGGGTTCAATAGCATATTAATTATCAGAATAGATCTGACATGGAGTTGCCTCTAGAAGAACAAACTGAATCCCCACCTTGGTCTTTCCAATTGGTTCTCAATAGGAAATGTGAAATAAAATGATTGCTCTTCCCTGAGCCATTTTGCCAGGGGCAGCAGTCTGAATCAGAGAGAAAAATGCTTGGGCAAATTCATTTATCATCATTCACCTTTTTAAACTCAATAAAAGAGTCACTGTGATTTTTTTTTTTATAAACCTCGCTTTCTTCTAAAATCAGAAATTAAGATATTCTTTGCAATTTAGGCAAACTGTAGGTGGGAGACCCAGGTTACAATTGGACAGAAAGTCCCATTTAGTATACCATTAAGTAATAATCCTCATTCATAGCAGCTCATTTTACATCTGAACAACTGTAATATCCATCATTACAAGGGGTCTATGCCTCTACTAATTTTATTCTAAAAAAATCCTCTCAGAATATTTTTGCAAAGTATCATAGGAGTTGCCTGGCAACTGCTAAGAACAAATGCAAAGAAAGAGAGGTGATTTAATAAAGAACTCAGACAGAATCAAAACCTTGTAAAAATGAATTAGATATCTGCTTTACTCAGAAAAAAATAAATACTATCCCTTGAGTTGATTTTAAATACAAAAAATTAATAACCTATTGTGAATCAGGTATAATATAATTAATAAAAGAGAGTAAGACATGGGGACTGATGAAAAGTAATCAATGAAGCATTTAAGAATTCTTTTTTTTTTTTTTTTTAATCCCACAGTGTGGTTTGTTCAGCTATTAGATCCCAGGCTTATGAATTTATTGTACTCACAGGCAACACTCTTTAGACATTTGTCTGTGGATGTGAGGAAGCAAGTAAGAAAATCAGACCTTATCTAGCACAGCAACAGAGAAATTTTACAGATTTGGGAGTTTAACAGGTTCACAAGTTTCGCCGAAACATTAAAGACCCTTAAACATTAAAAAGGTGGAAAGTCATCATCAGTAGAAGGTGCCTTAAAAGAAGAAAAGTTCAATACAGAGCCCAGTTAATTTCTGAGATATGTAGAGATTTGATATAAGATAAAAGCCTGGCTCAGTCAGTGGAACATGCGACTCTTGATCTCGGGGTTGTAAGTTTGAGCCTCACATAGGACATAAAATTAAACAAAAAAGATAAAAGGGGGAAAAAAGGTCATGTATAACCTTTTTTTTTGTATTAATAAGGGATATTTTGGTTGCAAGTAATAGAAAAGTATCTTAATTAAGTTTGAAAGAAATAAAAAATAATTGGTTAGATACTGGGCTCTTTTATATAATTGTGGTAGGCACTGAGATTTAGCCTGTCAGGGACAATGACATAGGCATTTGCATGTCTCCAGAACTTTCTCCTTCCATTCTTCATCCACACTTCTCTCTGCATAGTGGCTACCTTCTCCTAGTCCAACTTTCTCCACATGGTAGAAATATGACTACCAGCTGAGCCCATGGTTCACTTTTCAAAGTTGCAATACTAGAAAGGAACTGTTCCTCTTGTCGTCTTATATATAACTTGAAACATCTCAAAGAAGGACTTGGATTGGTCAAGCTTGGATCAAGACTCCATCCAGAATCACCAACTGGGATTAAGGAGCTAGGCCCTACCACTGGTTGCCCCAACTGGAACACAACAACTGAAAAGGAGAAGGAACAGTTCTTCAGAAGAAGAGTATATAGGGAAGATGGGAAGGTTCCAGGCCAGCCAGAATGAGTAAGGAAATGAATGTGTTTGGCCTTTGGATTTCTATTTCTTGGTTTGCCATTTTATGTAACATACTCACAAGTTAATTCTCAAGCACTTTATTTAGATGCTCAGCTCTACTTCTCTTATAATATATGTCACTCTTCCAGTCTTCCTTTTCTCATAGGAATTGGAAAAACAGTAGAATGAAGAAAGAGGTCTATGTGCCCATAGCCCAGAGTGATATGCAAGACCCCTGAGGCCACAGAAGAACTTTCTAGGACATAAGCCTTGTGCTTTTAAAACTTAATGATGGAACTCACACCTCTGTTCAGGCTGGGAGTGAGCCCTGGTAGGTGTGAGTCAAATCTTCTCATTCCGTCAGTCATGCATGCAGTTTATTAGTACAGTTTGAGTCAATGCTCAGTGTTAGGTGGCTGGTCTGGAAGCAGAGGTGACATGCTCTGCACCAGACATTTCTAAAGCACTGATCCTGGAGGGTAGTAGATAGCTAAGTAAAATCCTTTCTCTGGAGCAAAGGGAATTTAATTCACCAACCATATTAACTTTCCCTTCTGGAGGCATCGATTCATTCTTATATCAGTTTATAGGAAGTTAACTGCTGCCCCTGGGAATCTGTACCTGTCAGTTATGAAGCTCAAACCTTAAGGAGATGAACTTCCTAATTTGCACTTTGAGTGGCAAGAAAGGAAGATAGGATGCAGCTCCTGCATTATTCACAGGGTGTGAACTATTAACAAACTAAGTAATGTTAAAGCTGAAAAGCACTCTTCTTAACACCAAAGTGTTTTTCTTTGTTTTGTGTGTTTTCATCAAAATGAGCCATAACCAATCTTTAACTATTCAAATGAGAAAACTAAAACAGTTATTGTCTAAACAAATAAATGCACAAATGTTTATTTTTTTTGCTTCCTGATGAAGGTTTTCAGATGGTAGCTCTTCATTCTGATTTTTCTTTTTGTGTATCATGAACACACTCATTGTCTTTCAAAGAGCCCCACACCTCTCAGCATAACCAGTTCAAGGTCCTCAGCAACCCTTCGCAGCCTGACCCATCAGTGCCTCCCTCTTATAACCAGGGTGTGGCCACAGCAGACTCCACCCTTTCCAGAAGAGCCCAGCACTTTCCAATCCAATCTCCGCCCTTGCTCTTGCTCTTGCTGATTCTCCGCCAGGGATATCCTTTCTTCCAATCCTTTGCAGCCTTAGAGGTCATCTCAAATCCCATCACTTTTATAAAGCCTTCACTAATCCCCACCCACTCTCACTTTCCCACCTCCCAAATTGGTAGCTATGTCTTTTACGCATCTACGACATTTATAAAAAGCATTTCATTATATAACATTTAATGTGGCACATTTATATATTCTATCACTATTGCATGTTCCAAATTCTAAATTGTGTTATATTTATTTGTGTGAATTTCCCCTGTCTCCCAATTGTCAAAAGTTTTTTTGAGATCATGTCTTCTTATTCTGTATCCTGGAGTGTCTATAAGAGTACACCGATTAAATACTTATCATATTGTAATGTTTTATGCTCTTCATTAGAGTGCAAAAAAAAAAGCCATTTCTCCCAAGACCAAGATACATGGCCTGAGCAGGTTAATAATTTGATACCCCTTTAAAACCATATTCTTTAAATATTTGTTCAAGACTTATTTAGTGGGGACAAGGCCTGCACCTATGAGAATTTTTGTTTTGTTTTGTTTTGTTTCTCTTGAAGTTACTGTCTTCTTCCATAGGAGTGGATACTAATTTGCCATTATGTTTGGAGTCATATGTGAGGCTGGAATAAACCAATACCAAATTTTGTGCTTATGCCAAAGATGTTAAATCCGCTCATAGATCAGTATTCTAGACACCCTTTAATCTAGATATGAATGAATATGAAGTTCATTCATTGCCTCAGCTATGAAATCTAAATAACTAAATCCATTTATTCAATGAATATTAAAAGCTTGTTACAACATATTGCTTCAGACAGTCCTTGAATGATTTATGCCTCATCTTTCTCTTCTGTGCAATGGGATACAATCATTACCTCATCAGGATATTGACAAGATAAAATGTGTGCATAATACTTAGCTCAGTACCTGACACATGATATGTGCTCAATAAAAGGCAAAAGATAAACAGGAATTTTTTTGTTTTGTTTTTCACTATAGTCTACCAGTACTGCCCAACAGATCTTTCTGTGGTGAAAAAATGTTCTGTGACTATGTGGTGTTATACAGCAGACACAAGCCACATGTGGCCACTGAGCAATTGCAATGTGGCTCAAAGGACTGAGAAAATCAATTTTATGTCAATTAATTTTCATTTAAATAGCGACCTGTGGCTACTGGTTACCATATTGGACAGTAAACTACATGGGAATGGAGCTATGTCTAGTTCACCATCTTACCACCAAAGATGAAAATGATCCCTGTATTGAGTAAGCATTAGGAAATAAGTAAGGAATGAATGAAATGAGTAAATTTTAAATGAAGTGGGGAAACCGGGAGGGAGAAAACAAAAATAAAACAAGACATTCCAGTGGTGGAGAAAAGAGAAACTTAGGTAAGTATAGTTGGCACATTGTATGGTGGCCATGGACTGCCATGGGCCAGTTCTGATCACAGTGAAACCCTCAAGCCAAAGATAAACTCATAGTATATTCCAACTGGAACTAAAGTCAACTAGCAACTTCTCCCTTCAATACAACCACTGTGTCAGTAAGAAGATCAAAACAAATGTCACAGAGAAAAAATTTAGGAAAGACAGAGGTGAAAAGAGTAGGCAGGAAAATGAAAGAATTATACCCTGGTGCTGACCAGGAAGTCAGGAGCCCAAGCACACAGCTTCTTTGGGAGCTTATGAAGTTCCCATCACAGCAGCCTCCAGGGCTGCAAAAACTAGGTAGCCTCCTATGTACTGTCTTTCTGCTCTTTGTAAGCTCCCCTCCTACCAAAGTAGGGCATACATACGGAATTTGCTTCTCTAAACCTACCACTATCCCTCCTCCAAATGTCCACCCTTTGAGTCAAATGGTCATCTCATGCTTTCAACAAATCAATTCTAGCTTGCTGAACATTTGGGGTTATTCATATATAGGGATCACGTTGACTCTGATTTATCAGCGTAGCTAGGAATATCCAATGGATGGCAAGACTAAATCTCATGACTAAACATCCCAAAGGACTCAAACCAGGAAGTAATACAGTACCACAATGTTTATTCCCTGCCTGTTCTGGGATATTGGAATAAGATGATCCTGGCTTAGGAAGGGGAATGTACTGTAGAATAGATAGGGAAAAAAGTCCTAGGGGCAAAACTATAGAAGACCTTTGTGCCACACTGAGCAAGGCAATTTATAAGCCCTTTAGAGAATTTTCCACAGGAAAGAGAGGAGGATGAAAATGACATTACAAACCTTAGGCCATCTAAAACACAACATTCTAAATTTCCATTATAGATGCAGCAAGAAGATGCAACTAGCAGAAGAGCTTAAAGAGCACCACGTCATCCAATCCTCTATGTTGACATTTATCACACACCAGTCAAGGTCAGAAGAATTGGAAACAGGGTTCAGTTCCACTGGGAATGGGATCCCTTATAGTATAGATCAGCAGCCCTGACGATTTAAAATTTGAGGGCGGACAACTTTAGAAATGATTTGCAAAAAACTGGCAAATACAATTGGCAAATATAAGCAGGAGAATATAATTGATCTCTCATTCCAGATTCAGTTGAAAATAGCAGTCCTGGGGCCATTGTTAAGGCACGGAGTAAGCACAGAAATTTGGAAGTCTACCCGGTTTTTACTCCCTGAGAAACAGTGGGGGTCTTGTCTAATAGAACTGTGAATATTCACTGAAGGCTAATAATCAGTTTACCACAAAAATAGCAGCCACCACAGCTCTGACAGCTTACAGGCTTGCCAGGAAGGACACTCCATACCCACGCACAGACTTGGTACGGGGTGTAGGAAACACCATCCTCTCACAAGCGAGCCTTCAAGGGCTGCTTTTTGATGGTTCTGTCACAGGAAGGATTAACAATGTACAGGTTCCTTCACTGCTGCCTTCACAGCTAGTATTTCCATATGCCCACAATTCTAAGGAAGCTGTTAGTATCTAACTGAAATAGGAGCAGGCAATGATTTACATGCTTTCTTGGGAAAAATAAATAAATCCCCAAAACAGCATGTTGATTGCACAGAGATAGACAGCCCCAGTGTTCAGAGTGAGCATCACATGGGGTGCACTGACTAGGGGTACACTTTGGAGAGGCTTACAATTATATTCAATTCTTGTCAGACTCAGACAAAATGTTGCTGCTCCTATGAAAGTCTGCTGAAGTTGTCCTTCTTTGTTTCCTGAGACTTTCTACCCGTGAGGAGCAGGGAATAAAGTACCACACAGAAGATGAACTGAAAGATTATAAAAACAAATAAGCATCAGAAATGGTAATAACATCCTTCCTGGTGGGATGCCCACCCCAACAAAGGCAAGTGATGGAGAAAGTTCTCAAGGACTCACTCATATAGTCCAGAGAAGTTTGCAAAAAGAAGCAGTTGAAAACCTCAACCTTGGGGCTTGATGCCTCCAGCTGGGGTTGCTACAGGCCCCCCTCAATGCCACCATCAAAGCAGAACATTGTGAAACAGGGCTTGGAAAAGCCCAGTGTGTATGTCCTGCAGTTGGGGAACAAAGGGCCTGGTGCTGGCTTCTCAACTGTGTATTACCACAATTACAGCCCATCCGGAGAGTAAAGAGACACACGGGGCAAGACAAGGGGTAAAGAGAGTGCACAGGATAAAGTGTTTGGGAAACAAAGGATAGGGCGGCATTCCCACTTCTGTTCCATGACACCCTCAGTGGTTCTTCTGGTGCTGTATGAAGAAGCACAGAGGGTAGAGGAAGAAGCAGTAGTTTGGGACTATCCAGGCGACCAATGGCCAGTCGAGGTAACAGCTATTGGGGGGTAAGGAGGGGCACCAACTGTTGGAGGGCTGGAGGTAATGCTGCCCCTTTCTCAAGGCATCCTCACTGACAGGAAGCCAGGGTGAAGTTGGATACTGTCACTTCCACAATCAAGCCTACCATCAATAGAGACCACAAGCTGCAGATGAAATCAGCCTGTTCAGAGTGGGGCCAGAGATGCTTCTGAATGACTCACAGATGACCAGACACTTCTTCTCTCCTTATGTCCCATGGCCCATATGCCCTCCAACCCCACTGAATCCGAACTCAGAAAAGGGGGAGGGAGAAGGATCTCACAGTCAAACCTTATTCAACCAAATTCACCACCCCACTTCATGGTGATGGGTGGAAAGCAGAGTGAACGAGCAGACAGACCAGCCCCTCTCGCCACTCCAAGTCACCCGAGATAAAAAACCTGCACCATGGGGAGGAGATTTTACACTCAGTACAGGTGGGAGTTTTATCTGTAATGGAACTGTAATAACTTAAAGTAACCCGAAATATAAGAAATGGGGGGAAAAACATGCCAGAGATGAAATTGAGGCTAAGAGAGGTAAACTTCCCAGAATTCAATTATTAAGGTGGGATGTAAAACCAGGTCATTTTGGCTCTAAAAAACATGCTTTCTCTCTCAAACATCTTATTTTCCCAAGCTTTTTTGGTGATGGGATAGTCGAAGTTCAGGTTCAGAAAGACCTTTTGGGATGTGCCAAATGTTGGCAACAAAAGGAATTAGAAATAGAAGGATATATTATGGTGGCAGCATGATAAACTATGACAGGGGGCCACTGAATGGTGATCCAGGCATATGGTAATGGGGACAGCAAGCAGCAAGCAGGACATCAATATTTTAGAAAGTAGGCAATATAATCTGGCAGATACTAAATGGGCTAAGGCAATAGAGTCTTGCAGGAAGACTGTGACAAACTGCATTTTTTCAAAGATTATCTTAATATCTCCAAGTATCTAGGGTTCTTCTAGAACTGTTACACCCCCCATTAAGAGGTGGGGTCTATGTTCCCTCTCCTGAACCCAGGTGGGCCTTGCTGACTGTTTTGACCAACAGAATATGGCTAAGTGGTTCTGAGATTAGATTTTAAAAATGTCATGCTTGCTTTTGGAACCCCCACCATGCTGTAAGCCTAAGCAGCCCAGGAGAGGCTCATGTAGATCCCTCGTGGGATCAAGCCCTGTGTGGCTTCGGGTTCCCTGCTCAGCGGGGAGCCTGCTTCTCCCTCTCCCTCTGCCTGCTGCTCTGTCTACCTGTGCTGTCTATCTCTCTGTCAAATAAATAAATAAAATATTAAAGAAAGAAAGTGGATCCTCAGTGTGCAAGAAGCTTAATATTTTGCGGAAGAAAAACAATTTTTCCTCTACCCTTCTAGGTTTTTGGCTGAGACTCCCTTGTAATAAAAAGAACAGGAGAAAAGCGTAAGTTTAATAACATCTATACCTCCTATATACACGGTAGATGCCCAAGAAAACTAAACCGCCTTCCTGAAACGGCCCAAGGCACCACCTTGAACACTATCTCTAGCTAAAGACAGAGGAAAGATGTTGGTGGGGGGGCAGTTACGGGCGGTTATGGGCGGTTACCAGGCAAAGCAACAGGGGTATTGTTGTTAAGTAGATCTAAGTGGTATCTTCTCCATTTAGGGATTTAGAGGCATCCTCTTCTGTACAGAGAGGGAGATGCCCTTGCAAATGGAGTTTCCCTTAAAAATGTAAATGTCTCTTAAAAGGGTAACTCAGTTTTCAGAGAGTTTTTCCATGTCTGCTGTTTTTTAAATACGTAATTAGCCTAAAATTAATCATTATGCCAAAGTGGCATATTTTGGGATGGCATATTTTGCTCCCCTTCATACCTATAAACATTTTTCTTAAGTCTCTCTAGCATTTGTTAGGCCGTATCTCGTAACTGTTTTCATCTGTGTACTCAGACAAGCTTAGACTGAATTGATAGGGCTATGTATTGACTTCAAGTTCATGACCATTTATTCTTAAGCTATGAGATTAAAACCCTGTGTTTTACCGGCAATCAGGAAAACAAAACAAAACAAACAAAAGCAGCTTATACCAGATGTAGCAGCAAGGAGTCTGTTTTCAGGAAAAGCCCTACTAAAATTATAGATTCATATACATGGTTAGCACTTGGTATTTTCTCAAGCCTGTAAAGTTTGGGGAAGGTTTGGAAACTGCTGAAAAGCATAAGGTTGAACAAAACCCCAAATGGCTGCACTAATGCTTCAGCGAAGCTCGATTTTCCTTTTTTCCTCTCTGCTGCAAACCTTCTCTCCTCCTTTCTTAGCCTTTTGTTTCAGGAACGTGGTACCACCCTGAAGACACGAGGAAGGAGGCGGGCAGCGAGTACACAATTGCTGTCAAAACAGATTAGATCCTGTATTTTCCTATTCCCCTCTCCACCCCTTCCTCTAGGCAGTCTTGCAGATTTTGAAGGCTATAGCCTGCTGCAGTCTCTTTATTGTTCCTCTTTATCCCAAACTCTGTCCTGAGGCACTATTTTGGTTCTGAAGCACAGAGGGCAGTTTGTCTCACAGTTATGCATAAGTGATATAGGGATGGAGTCACAGTACTGGACAGCAGGAACTGGGCTCTAGTCCCTCCGTATATAGGGACACACTTATGACCATCCTCTAGCTTGGAAGAACTGACTTATGAAACAGAACTTTGGAAATGAGGAATAAGACTGATCATTTGTTTATAGACCTGGGGTCAAATGTAGGGGCTTAATCCCATGAATCAAAGTATAAGTCCAATTAGCAGGCATTTGATTAGGGCAGGTTTAACAAGTCTGACTTGATGATCAAGGAGTTAATTGGCCTCACATGTGGGAATAGCAAGGGCTATCCTGAGGGACTAGAAGCCAAGCAAGTCATTTTATTGAGTTTTGTACCAGACCATATGCGTCATTTCAAGATTCTAGTGCTAGAATGGCAAACGAGTTTCAACTTTCAGGCAACTCTGATTTATTAGTAGTGGTTGCCTAGAGTAATATATTGAGAGAGACTGTGAGGCAGCATCCAGGCTCAGCGGGAAAGACGGGATGACTGATTAATGATGTCTTTCACCAGTGCAGACAAAGCTACGCGACATGCATACCATGCCTTCTCTAACCTTGTATTAAATGTGACCAATTGCAACATTGTAAATGTGCCCCTCATCACAGGACCCAGTATGAAAGCAAATTCAAGATACCTTTATTGCTTTGTACAGTATCAGGTGTTTATTATGAACGGAAGAACAAATCTATAGTCATAAGATTAGTGTTAAATGGGTAGTCTGAACTAACTTGTAGTATGACCTTGAACAAAGCACTTGATCTCTTTTCTTCTGTAGCACAAGAATATAAAATCTTCTTAACAGGGTTGTTAGGAGGGTGAATGGAAGAACACAAAAGAATATGCTTTGTAGACCATGAAGGCTATGTGCATATTAGTAGTTATTAAGACTTATTTTCTTATGGCACATTTTTACCCATTTTGGCCCAAGCTTGTAAGTCTTATTTGTTCCAACTCTTTTACTCTCTATACCTAATCCATGAGAAGTACTATTCAGTCTCCCATTGTAAGCAAAGGGCCTTTTCTTTCTGGTCCCACCAATGCTTCCTCAGATCCTTTCTTACTACCTAATATTTATATTATGACATCATCTTCAAATCAGGTAGGTTTTCTTGGCTAAACTGGTCATCTACAATTGGGTGAAGCTGTAGGTAGGAAGAAACAAAGTCAGGACAAGTGGTGGAGAAGAATTGGATAGACAGACCTAGGGGCCAGAAACTGGCCAGAGAAAAACAGCATCAAGCGTCCAAGTGGGCTGCTAAAATCTACAAATAGAGTGCAAATCTGAAGTGTGAGTCAAAAATCCAGGTAAGAGTCTGGCATAGCCAGAGTCAAAATGCAGAGAGATAAGCAGGCAAAAGATGGAGGACAGGAATATCAAGAAGTTTTCTAATAAATCCACACTGAAATTAAGAACTTCTGTCTGCTTCCCCAGACATTGCCATCCTACATTTCCTGGTTTCACTGAGATCATCTCATTTTCATGTTTTGTTTTATATATATATATATGGATTTTTCATACTTGCATTCTTTTTTTCATATACACATTCTTTTAAGAAAAAGTGATTTATTGTCAAAAACTTTGAAAGCCACCATCATACATCAATCTTGCTGCATTGTAAAATAGCTCTGCATGCTATTTCCCAAATATTGAGTACATTTTCCCATCTCTACTTATGCTCTCTGGGTCATCCTCAGACCCCTATCTTAACCTCCTTCTAGCCTCCCCTACTGAAATTTTCTCCATGTTGTAAGACCCAGCTCCTATGGCTCCAATTCTGAGTTAACACCTGGAGGAACCTCTGTCTCTCTCCCTCTCCTTACAGAGTTTTTAACATTATGCATTTAACAATTATCACACATCATATCGCCAGCTATCTTTGACAAATGCAGGTGCCTGATTTCTTTACACTGAATTGTAAGATCACTCCCAAAGGGTATCAAAAATGGTTTGCATGTTTTTTATTTCTTTAACTGCATTTTACCTATAGTAGGAGCCTTTTAATAGTTTTAAATAAATATAAATTCAAAATATAATTGGCTTATAGATACTTCTTTTTTAAAAAATATTTTATTTATTTAACAGAGAGAAGGAGTACATGAGTTGGGGGGGCAGAGGGAGAGGAAGAAGTAGACACCCTACTGAGCAGGGAGCCTGATACAGGACCTCGAGATCATGACTTGAGCCGAAGGCAGACACTTAACAGACTGAGCCACCCAGATGCCCCTATAGATACTTATTTTTTGTTATAAATGGATTCTACTGATTCTAGAATTAAACACACATAGCCAAAAAAAAAAAAAAAAAAGAGCACATAAATTTTCATCATGCACAAAAAACACCCAGATGCATTCTTTCTTTAATCACAAACCAAGCATCAGACCTAAAAGTATATTTCTATAATGCTGTATTGGGTTTAAAAAATATTTTTTCACTACTTGGATGATTTTAAACTACAATTTTAAAAGCAGCAATGTTCCCATGCACAGAAAATTTCTATCACCTATTCCATCTCTTAGACAAAGTTAATCTGTTTTGATTTCACAATGCCAAAGCATTTTCAAAGACACGTTGTCCTTTTGTAACTTCAACTGAAGAGACACTGTTTCATCCAACTTGTGTGAAAGTTTTAGTTGATATTAAAAGTCAAATTAATAAAAGATAATACCCAGAAATCAGTTCAACCCGATGGTTTTATCTTAATATATATTGTGGAAGAATGAGCTCGCTGGTGGGCAAAAGAATAAAAATAATGTAGTTCTCTGAGGAAGAGAGAAGAGAAAGTGGTGAAAAATTTGTATGGCTTCCGTGGAACTGGGAGAATATTCTTATCTTTCATCTTCTGTACCACGGTCTGGGAATTATAGCAGGTCCAGCATTAAGTTACCCTTACTTCTCTAGCCTGTATTTCTAGATGGACTTAATGATGATCTCTTGATTTGACATATTTGCCAAAGAAATGTATCCATTCTATGCAGCCTTGAGTATTTGCTTCCCAATCTACTGGTAATGAACATAAAAAAAGGATACGAGCACCCAGATGTCTGGTTCAAGGTATTTAGATCAGTATTTAAGAAATGTTGGAGATAAAAGAAGAACAGCAGTACCCAGGAAGAAGGCAGGAGAAAAATCTCTTGACTAGAAGTGAAAGGTGTAGTCACACTGCCTCTTCTGACACTGTTCAGTTGAACAGGAAAAAGTCAAGGAGGATCTTGAAGAAATTATTTTGGAGTCAGATTACTGTAAATGGTTCTATCTTTGAGTAAAATGAAACATGGCATTGATGGATTGTCATGGCATGGGTAGGTCATACATTAATGCCATTCCCTATGATTTCTCTAGCCCAAGAGTCTCAATATTATTTTGCATTATGCTAAGGCATAAAGCTATAGGGCTCAATGGGGACCTAGCTGCCTTAATGGAAACTAACTTCAGGTGGACAGTAGTGGTATCTAAAAGATTAAGGGCAAACGGGGGTGCTGAACTATCAAAATAACATGCCAACTAATCAGAATAACCTCTGGGTGTGAACAACCTGCATGGCAACACCAACATGTATTAGTTCTGCCTGTTGATCACTTAGTGATTTCTTGTCATTGTCTCCACTGCCATCAACATCACCATCATTTTAGCTGTTTCAGTGAGACAGATCTTTGTGTAATAACCAAAAGGCATTTGAAAATGAGAAGAGACTATACCTCTTTCTCTATAGAGA
This sequence comes from Ursus maritimus, assembly GCF_017311325.1. Classification (NCBI taxonomy): domain Eukaryota; kingdom Metazoa; phylum Chordata; class Mammalia; order Carnivora; family Ursidae; genus Ursus; species Ursus maritimus. Next base: position 19,971,882 of record NW_024424119.1, read on the forward strand.
AGAAAGAGCTGGTCAGGACTGAAAAGCTATGAGATGTATCCTTTTCTGCAGCCAACAGCTCTCTGATCCAGTAAGCCAGACTTTTCCTGTCCCTCTCCTGGGAGCTGGCTGTGGGAATCTGCTGAATTCAGGGGAGGAATACTGCAGAAAGCACCACGGGCCTGCCAAAAGCCTTGGTGGTGTTGATAATGTTCCAGCACACAGAAAATCTGGTTTGGATTATTGCTCGCTATTTCAGTGATAATAAAATTGGCCAGATGACCAATTCAATACTGGTAATAAACACTGGCCTCCATGTTCAGGGACACAGAAAAATGTGGCAGGCCAAATGAGTGCCAGGAAGTCAATCTGAAAGTAAGCAACAAACTGTTCCTTCAGCTGTTGGTCCCTCTTATTTTCTTCTCATTAGGATTAAGGTGGATGAAGGAAAGACATAGAACAAGGTCATATACACGTCTTAGGTGTGATGCACACACTTGCAAGATTTGAAGGTGGAATACAGTGATAGGACAATCATAGGGGTCTAGCAGGAGGGAGAAGAAGTACGATGGCCCTGACGGAGTTTTTCTCCACTGAAGCCCTTTTGAACTCAGTTTCAAAGTGATGTGGATGCCATGATAACTTGTGTGAGGAAATTCATTTAAAACAATGTCCCAATGTCTGCTCATGGTTAAAATGGACAAAAACTATTGTTTCCTTGAGTAGTCAACTCTAGTGACAGAAATTTAACACTTTTTAAAAACAATTTACTAAAACAGTAAGAATTAGGGGCACAGTATATGGAAATGATGTTAGGAGAAAGAAGTCAAGGTATTTATCTGACTCAATTCTACAGAACCAGAGTAGAAAGATCCCTAAGGGTTATCTAGCCAGTCTTTGTGCTAAAGCAGAAATCCCTCTTTAAAAAAGATTTTTATTTATTTGAGAGGGAGAGAGAGAGAGAGAGAACATGAGTGAGAGGGGCAGAGGGAGGGGGGGGGAGAGAGGGAGGGAGAGAATCTCTAGCAGACTCCATGCTGAGCTTGATTGACACGGGGCTTGACTGTAGGACCCTGAGATCATGACCTGAGCCAAACCAAGTCAGATGCTTAACTGAACGCACTACCCTGGCACCCCGCAGAAATCTCTTCAAAACATTCATGATAGGCAGTTATCTGGGGGCTTGTTAACAGCAACTAGGGATAATGAGCTCACTCATTTTTGATACAGTCTATCGAATTACACCTCCATATAGTGACTTTAAGTCGGCTTCCTTGACCTCCTCTTCACAGTTTCTAGTTGCACCCAATAATTTCATCTACTCTTTGGCCTGACATATGTTCATTTACATTCACAGCTAGCAGCTTACAAGCTATAAACCTTGGGCAAGTTTCTTAACCATTCTGTCCCTCTGTTTCCTCATTTTTAAATGGAGATTATAATGGTAACTATCACAGAAAAATGTTTGAAGGGCTTAATGAATAAATACATGTAAAGTATATAGAATAGTACCTGACTAATGGCAGGCACTCAATACATGGTTGTTCAATGATTTAAGAACTGTTGACAATTGCACAAGTAAGAGTGATAACTGGTATGCTGGAAAGCATATTTAGAAATCTAAAAGATTTGATTAGGTAATGGCAATCTAACAAAACTCACAAGATTAAAATTAGCAGTGATAAATTAAAAAAAAAAAATTCTGGGGGTGCCTGGGTGGTTCAGTCAGTTAAGCATCTGCTTTAGGCTCAGGTCATGATCACAGGGTCCTGGGATAGAGCCTCGCATCGGGCTCTCTGCTCAGTGGAGAGTCTGCTTCTCCCTCTCCCTCTGCCACTCCCAATGTTTGTGTGTGCTCTCTCTTTCTCAAATAAATAAAATCTTTAAAAAAATTTTTTTAAAGATTTTTTTTTATTTATTAATTCGACAGAGAGAGACAGCCAGTGAGAGAGGGAACACAAGCAGGGGGAGTGGGAGAGGAAGAAGCAGGCTCCTAGAGGAAGAGCCTGATGTGGGGCTCGATCCCAGAATGCCGGGATCACGCCCTGAGCCGAAGGCAGACGCTTAACCGCTGTGCCACCCAGGTGCCCCTAAAAATCTTTTTAAAAAATTTTGTACCAAAAGAATATTTAGATCATAATACTGATTTAATTTATAATGGAAGAAAATAGGGTTTAATGATAATAGAAATGAAAACCGTTGGAAAGTTTCTTGACCATAAAGCTAGCTTAAGCTATGAGTGTGACTTGGCTATTTAAAAGTCAACGCAGAGTCGGAGCAGTATGTGCAAGAAAATATGGATTGTATGTGACAGTATACTAAAATATATATGCCACCCAAAAATGTGCCACTTTGGCATGTGGATTATTTTGAGCTGGAACCAATCAAGACCCAGCAGACTCAGGAAAAACTTTTACTTCTCCCTAACTGCCTGAAAGAATTTAGATAGGGGGTCTGGACTAGAACAGAAGCTATTACCGGAGTTATTATTATTTTTTTAAATCTAAAAACGCTACCTGCATGGCAGAGCAAACATCTGATTACCAAACATCTGCTCTAATCTTCCTGTGAATTGCCCTCCTCCCCCTTTGAAGAGGCCCCTATACCGTTCCTTAACCTAGGATGGCACATTAGCCTCAATTCCCTGACTGCCTTTGGGTCTCATATTTTTTATTGGGCTCCCACACCCATGAAGTTAAATTTGTTTTTCTCCTGTTAATCTCTTATGCTAATTTAATTATTAGACCAGCCAAAAAACCTAGCAGGGAAAAGGGAGAGTTTTTCCACACTTCCAATAACCGTATCTCTCTAGATCTGGATCTAGATATATTTTATTTTATTTTATTTTATTTTATTTTATTTTATTTTATTTTATTTTATTTTATTTTATTTTATTTTATTTTATTTTATTTTATTTTATTTTATTTTATTTTATTTTATTTTATTTTATTTTATTTTATTTTATTTTATTTTATTTTATTTTATTTTATTTTATTTTATTTTATTTTATTTTATTTTATTTTATTTTATTTTATTTTATTTTATTTTATTTTATTTTATTTTATTTTATTTTATTTTATTTTATTTTATTTTATTTTATTTTATTTTATTTTATTTTATTTTATTTTATTTTATTTTATTTTATTTTATTTTATTTTATTTTATTTTATTTTATTTTATTTTATTTTATTTTATTTTATTTTATTTTATTTTATTTTATTTTATTTTATTTTATTTTATTTTATTTTATTTTATTTTATTTTATTTTATTTTATTTTATTTTATTTTATTTTATTTTATTTTATTTTATTTTATTTTATTTTATTTTATTTTATTTTATTTTATTTTATTTTATTTTATTTTATTTTATTTTATTTTATTTTATTTTATTTTATTTTATTTTATTTTATTTTATTTTATTTTATTTTATTTTATTTTATTTTATTTTATTTTATTTTATTTTATTTTATTTTATTTTTTATATTTTATTTATTTATTTGAGAGAGAGAACAAGCAGAGGGAGTGACAGAGGGAGAGGGAGAAGCAGGCTCCCCGCCCAGCTGGGAGCTTGATGTGGGACTCAATCCTGGGACTCCGGGATCATGACCTGAGCCAAAGGCAGCGGCTTAACCGACTGAGCCACCTAGGTGTCCCTGGAGCCAGATATATTTTAGAGTATGTATAGCCAATACTTTTGGGGAGCAGGTAGGGTTGGGTGACTTGGAAATTGCATTGTTGTAAACTCCCCAACCATACAAAGCAATAAATATATATTATTTTTATAATGATATAATGATTTTTATCATCATTTTATAATGATTATTTTTATAATATATAGAGCTATAAATATGTTATTTTTATAATGATTAAATGTTAAAGGAAATGCAGTCTAAGTTTGCAACAATAGAAGTTAATGTTATATTCTTATCCATGTGCTCTAAATTCTACTAGACTGTGTTTCTTACCTTTTCCATACCATCTGGCAGTCCAGTTAAGTGTAATTCTTCTCAGAATAAGGGTTTTAAATGCACAAAATAAAATACAGAGCATTATAAAGGGAACTATATTAAAATTCATTGTCAAAATGTTAAAAAAATTGATATATTCATAATAATCTAGCTGTGGATACAATAATACCAAAAATTAATTTTGAAATAGAGATGCACTTATAAAAACTTCAAATATCTGTAACAACTATAATGTGCTATAAAATTATCTGTGATTTCTGTTAGTTACAAAATCACAAGTATTGCTAATCCTACTGTCCTTTGTTGCCTACATCTGTCATTGAAGGAGGAGATAAATTTTAGTCAGAGATTAGCTTTTGATGGGAGGGGAAGAGAAGGCCTTTTTCCCCCCCATCTAAGTTCTCACCACACTCTGGATTGATTAGACATATATACCAAGAATCTGTGACCGAATGAGGTTATCCTATTCTTAGAAGAACATTTGTGAGTCAGAAATAAGCTAGAGGAAGACACAGAGCAGAGCAAGGGGTCTGGAAATCATGTCAAATGAGAATGCTTAACCTACAGAGGAAGACAGCCTGATAATTGCCTTCACATAATGACACAGAACTTTTGCCATGGGCCAGATACTGTTCTCAGCATTTGTCCACTTGCATTACACAGGCCCGGACTTCTCCCCCGCCCTTTCTGTAATCATCCAGCTTTCTTCACAGAAGGAACCTCACGGACATTATCACTGGTGTAGTTAACCAGCCAGGCTTTTTCTCCTATTTGATCAATTCATTTCAATTCAACACCTACTTACTGAGTTCCTACTTTGCATATGAATGGGACTAGAAACCATCAAGAACATAAAGAGAGAAGAGAAAAACAGAAACCGTGACCGAGAGAGGCAGAGACAGACCAACAGACAGAATAGGAAAGACAGATATTTGGCCTGAGTCACCATTCCGATTACATTTGGGGGATAGAAAGGGAGAGGCAGATTACTTGATTTATTTATAATGATTTATTTGTATATGCTACCTTTTTCCAGAAAGATACAATTAGGAGGGTAGGAAAGCGGTTGTATATATACTTCAAATGTATCAGGCATAATATAAATGCCATAATCATCAGGAACATACATTCAGAACCCAATCTAGTGAAACACTGTCTGACAATAGATTAACTAGAAATCAGAACTCGTCAATAAAATCTAGGATAAAAGTCCCCAGTTATAATAGAGATAAAAAAAAAAAAAAGAGAGAGAGTACTGCAAATCCAAGGATGAGAGAAGGACAAATTTGGCCTGGTACAGATGAGAGAAGGCGACATTTTACAAGGCCTGAGGGATGAGTAACATTTCAACAAATTAACATCAAAGGAAATGCTTAACTCCTGGGCTGATAGAAGAAGGTGTGGGGAGTCATGAAAGTTCATCCTGGGAATGAGGACAGTTTGAAAGAGCTATAGCACTGGATGAGTGGGCTGGGGGTAAGGCAGGGGAGAATAAGAGAGAATACAGCTGTGAAAACTGATTGGCAGCAGACTGTGGATGACTTATAATCACTGGCTAAGAAGTTACCTTTGGTTTTCTTGTAATCTTTTCATTTACTTATTTTTATTCAAGTATAATTAATATACAGTATTATATTAGCTTCAGCTGTACAATGTATAATGATTTGACAATTCTACACATTTCTCAATACTCATCAAAATAAATGTACTTTTAATCCCCTTTATCCATTTCACCCATCCACCCCCATCCACCTCCCTTCTGGCAACTACCAGAATCTGCGGCACCAGACTTGAAAGAAGCATATAAAAGAGAGGTCTCATGACATTTTCTTTCTTATTCCGTGTATACGCTTTTTAAAAATTCTCATTTAACTTCAGAATTCTTTGACTCACTCATGTTAAGTGAAAATCTTTTCGTTAATTTGGATTTGATTTTTAGGAATTATTTTCAATTTAGTGGTAAATTAATATCAATAAAGAAAAGCAGCTGGAGTTGTCAAGATGTTAAAAGGAAACTCATCCTTATTAGCATTTCCTTTTATATTTATCTGACAAAATGAAAACAAATGCATTGTTTTCCACACTATATACGTCCGCTGATGACATTTTTCTTTACCTATGCAGTCTCTTAATTTTTTTTAAATCTTAGAGCAGTTGTTCAAACTATAATTCTTATTGAAACTTAAAGACAAAATTAATGTGTGGAACTTTGACCAACGGTCCAACTTAGAATAAAATTCCAGAGCTAAAAGAGAGAATAGATTATTTTATTAAGCATATATGTTATCTTTTCTGCCCTATAGAATCACAGAACTCTGATCTTCCTTAATAGGGGTGTCTTGGGATGTCACCTTCCTCACAGGAATTTTCCAGAAAATAAGCTTACTGGCTCACTTTGGCCCACCAAAAAAAAAAAAAAAAATTATAATAATTTTAGTCACATCCCACATTATTCCAAAAAGACAAAAAGGAAAAAAGTTTCCATGTGAGAATACTGATTCAGCCATGCTCTTTCAATATTCCTGCACATTCTTTCTCCCTTATCCACCCAGAGAACTCTAAGGCAAATGGCGCTGCTTACGTCAAGCCTTCACTGTATTCTACTGACACAGGAACTCCTTTTTCATTAGCATTAATTCATGTCTTGATTAGAGGACCTATTACATTTTATTCTAAGTATCTGTTTACAGGGCTGTCCGGTTTCTCTATTACTGGCTCACTGAAGGAGCCCATCTTTCAAAAACAAAGAGAATAAACCAGCTTGCTATGAGCTGGTTGGTCTTTCCATGTGATGAACAGCTTTTTCACAACCACAAATATAGACAACTAAGTATTTTCTATATCTATAACTAAAGTTGTTGGAAACCCCAACCTCCTCCCCCAAAGTGGAGATGGGATGCTACAATTCAGTTCCACTCTGGACTGTCATAGTATGCATGTTCTAACCAATCTTATGTGCTAACGCAGACATGCCCTTTAGTGTAGTGAGCTATACCTCTATTCCTTATTTTCCTTTGCATAGGAGTTCTTAATCCTAGAATCAAGGATCTATGATTCCAAAACCTTCCTTCTCAGTTCCTTTTAGAAGTTGCCCTGTACAGAGCACTCCATGATCTACTGCATAATCTCAGGTTCCCTTGGACAGTCTTCAAAGAGTCCTTCACCTTGACCACAGACTCTGATTTAGTTTGCTACCCATTCAAAAGTAAGCTTGTCATCCTTGCCAATGATCTGTAGCAATTAAAAAAAAAATGAAAATTTGTAAAGAAACCTAAATCTGAGAGATGGAAAAGAAAATTGAGATGCCAAAGTCGTATTTCTATCTGAACACTGCTGAATTCCCTGTTTTCAAAGGAAAGGTTTCATAATCTTTGCCACAATCAATGTGTAAGTGTAAATGTGTGTTTATGAAACGTTTGTGAGATGCTAAATATTCATAGCCTGTGTTATTTTTCCATGGTTTTCCAGAGGTTGGAAGAAAATAATTAAAATGTAGAGATCTGGAAATGAATGAGTAAAGTCAAGGTTCAGCAAAAGGATATAAGAAAGAATAGAGAGAAAGTACCTTTTCCATTTAAGACAAGGTTACTGATAAGAAGTACCTACAAGAGATCACCAGCCTCAGAGATTTTTTTCCTTATTCTTCCAAACCCAACTCAAAGCCTGCCTTATGCAACTGTCACTGGTCCCCCTCCTTTCTATTGCATTCATAGATTGCATTTCATAATTTATGGTTCATTTTGTACTGACTTAGCCTGCACAATTATAACCCCCTTGATACAGAACTTTTTCCCCCTAACTCTTTTGTATCTCTTGCATGCCTATTCCAGTATTGAACATATTGTAGATGACTGACTAATTGATTACATAGATTAAAAAAAGGTTTCAACACTAACAAGATTGAACTCAGATCTGCTGGAGGTAGATTTAAGTTCAGAAGGACTCTGGCAAAATGGTTGGAATTAAAGACTATACCATCTAGGCTGTTTTTAATAAATGACTGGAACCATTCACAACAAATGAGAGAAACTGAGCCCAGAAACAAGGAATCTTTCAAAAGTCATCATATTGAATTCATAAGACTCAATACATGTAAGTGAATATACTTTGTGTGGAAGTTTAGACAGTCTGTTACTATTGTAATTGTTAAAGTGAATTTTCACGGAGAGGTGCCAGAAATGTTTAAGTGCTGTTATGCACCTATTTTAGAACAATATACAGAGCTTCCTACGTTGAAATTCTATTATATTTCCAAATCCAAATGTGTTAAACGGACTTGATGTTTGCAAACTTAATCCTATTAAATATCATTTTAAGCATTTTGAAAAGTTGCCCAACATTCATAATAATAAACAGCACTTGGAACTAATGAAGCTACTTCATCTAAGCAGATAAAAGTGCTTTTAAAGACTGATGATTTGTCAATATTCTCTTGCTTTCTACACTGACTTCATTCTTCCTATTCTGTAAAATACTGGTCTTATAGTTTAGTTTTGTTTTGTTTTGTTTAATGTACAATAGTAATCTTCCCCAACCTGCCATTGACCTGACAGAAAATTCAAAAACACTGAACTTTATATCTATTTCATTTTTCGTCCAAATCGGACAATTTTGGTTCAGTATACTTAAACCACTTAACTTCTGTTGTCTCATACTGAATTAGAAAAAGAAGGGAAATCATGTCTGACTTTGTTTACTGCTTTATCTCCAGTACCTGTTTACAGTCTCAAATAAATATATGCTGAGTAAATACTTTTTGAATGAGTGAATGAAGTAGGCATTGCAGTGAAGGGATAGAAGTTGTGCAGTGAAGACTTCAGAAAGATAAGCAAAAGTAAATCTAGGCCTGAGACTTGCTCTTTGCAAGAAGACAGTAATGAGAGCAGGCAGGAGTCAGGACTGGCCAGGTAGGAGTTGGTATTTCTGGAGTCATGAACTCAGAAAGGCACTGAACATTTGGATAGAGAATTAGATTCGGGTAACAAGCTTTTCTTGGTATATATATTATCTGCCCCAAAGAAAGAAGAATTTACAGGAATCTTAACTAAAACTTGTGGAGGGGGTCTTCTGCAAAGTTTCTTCTGAGCAAGAGATATTAAGTGGAAATTGGTAGAATATACTGTGCAAAAAACAACATGTTGTCTTTCCTGATGTAACAAGCTTATTGCTTATTATTAAATAAGGAAATATCAATGAGGCCTCCACAGGCTCACTTAATTCAGCTATCCTTATTTTTCAGAATCAGTTTAGTCACATTAAATATTCCTATCAAGAAGTACTTTAGAAACCTGTTTGTATGACTGAAAAGAGAAAAGTGAATGATTATTTTATATCCTACTGGCTTTAACAAACATATATATTTCACTTCATAATGTCTTAATTTCTATAGAACAGGAATTGAGAGCTGCTTGTCCAAGTGAATACGCAAAGGCCTATTTTACCTTCAGTCTATTAACACTGTCTTTTCTGTACAGAACATTCTCTCTTCTTGGACATTCCCATTCCTCCCCCTTCCCTTCTCCTTTTACACCTGCTACAATCCTACTTAAAGGCCCAACTAAAATGTTGTCTACTCCTATGGAGACTGTCTTGCTCAGGAGAGTGAGATTTCTTGCCATCTACAGTCCTCACTTACCACACTCTTTGCTTTACATCCTTCATATCCTCTTTTTCTTATCAGCTCATGATCCCTTTGATAGTAGGGACCAACTCTTTCTCATTTTTGTCTTTCCAGAACCTGAATATAGCAGATGCCCAACAAATACTGAATAAGTAAGTGGTTGAGTGAGAGAACCAACAGATACCCTGAATGAAGAAAATGTCTTACCATACTGGGCCATGATAGGGACAGTCAAAACTGTGATATGAAAGAGAAACTAACAAACTGAAAAACAAGGGTTCCTGAATACCAAGTCCAGGCATGTGGTAAGAAGTCAGTATGTGTCAATTCTCAGATAATCTAAATCCTATTTTAGCTTCATATTTAGTAACAACTTTAATAACGATTTTCTTATTCTTGTATTATTATTTTAGGATCTATTCCTTATTTGATGAAAACAGAAATAATGAGGACAAAATGCTCATCCTTTAAGTGAATGGACCCTCCTAACATACAGCAGTCTCATTTAACATTCAGGAAGAAGCAATTTACTGATCAGTACTCTAACACTGGGGAAGTCTGTACAATTCTATAGTTTAGTCCCAAAAGACCAGATCTCCATTAAAGGCCAAAATTATCCTTTGAAAGAAAAGTATGCTTTCTACAGTTGTGTGTGTAGTAGATGTTTTTTTTTTTTTTTAAAGATTTTATTTATTTATTCAACAGAGATAGAGACAGCCAGCGAGAGAGGGAACACAAGCAGGGGGAGTGGGAGAGGAAGAAGCAGGCTCATAGCAGAAGAGCCTGATGTGGGGCTCGATCCCAGATCGCCGGGATCATGCCCTGAGCCGAAGGCAGACGCTCAACCGCTGTGCCACCCAGGCGCCCCAAGATGTTTTTTGAACTGTAAGATCAGGCTTCATAAATATATCCCTCTGTTCTTTTCTATGCTGTGTTTATTCTGTTTGTTCAAACCAAGAGCTAGAACATAAAAGGATGATTTCTCAAGAGATTGAATATTAGAAAGTCATGCATCTAAGTGCACAGAACATTCAGTCTGCCAAGAACAGAATCAAATATCTGAAAATGTAGTTTGATTTCTTGGTTAATAACATTTCATAGTTGTCAGCCTACCCTTTCTGAATAGAAACTGGTTCCCTAAACAAAGTAACAATGAGAAATGTGGTTGGGATAATGGGGGATGTCTGGTGGTACTGTGCCAAACTGGCCTCCATTCTGAGAATCAAATATGAAGACAAGCATTAGAGGATTCCTCCTTTGGTCCTATGAAACATTATGCTACAGTCAGAAAATACCAGAGAAGGATGAGTTGTGAAAAACTAAAGTCTGTGGTTATGAACTTCTATAAGCCCAGTGAATGGCAGGGTGGGAAGTAAGAATTAGGGGATGGGATTTCCAGAAAAGTTCAGAAAAGTTATCTAGGTTTAAATTTAAATACACTAGAATTTCCTACAAATGCAGTTCAAGGTTGGGAGAAGAGCAAAGAAATAAATTCTACAAAACTACTGATCTTCAGAAGAAGGGAAATAAAGTGAGAACTGGGTTGGGGGGGGAAGGTTTGTGAATCAATCACCTTAAGTTAGAGCCATGTGTGGTCCAGGGATCCTGGGATTCTCAAGGTCAAAACTAGCTTCATAATTATACTAAGACATCACTTGCCCTTTCATACCCATTCTATCAGGACATGTTAAAACAAGGATATTTTCCAATAGCTACATGACATGTGATATCAGACCAGAATGAATAATGCAGAAGCAGATATGAGAATCCAACTGTCTTCTATTAGGTCAGATATTACAGAGATTGTTGAAAATATAAAACAGTGCCATTCTGTTTATTATTATTTTCTTTCTTTCTTTTTTCTTTTCTTTTTTTTTTTTTAAGATTTTATTTATTTATTTGACAGAGAGGGACAGCCAGCGAGAGAGGGAACACAAGCAGGGGGAGTGGGAGAGGAAGAAGCAGGCTCCCAGAGGAGGAGCCTATGCGGGGCTCGATACCAGAACGCCAGGATCGCGCCCTGAGCTGAAGGCAGGCGCTTAACGACTGAGCTACCCAGGCGCCCCTATCTTTTTCTTGTTTTAGAAAATGACTCTAGTTGTTTTTATAAAATGTATTTTTAAAAGATATTTATTTTTAAGTAATCTCTACACCCAAAATAGGGCTCACACTCACAATCCTGAGATTAAGAGTCACATGCTCTACTGACTGTGCCAGCCAGGCGCCCTTATAAAATGTATTTTTTAACATATGATTGTTTATTAGTTTTATTTGAAACAAAATACATATTTCTAAAATTGTTTTAATTTTGAATATAATAAATATTGATAAATGTTATTCACACAAACAAAAGTTCTGGAGGATCCTCAATAATTTCTAACACTCAAAGATACCTCAAGACTAAAAGTTTGAGAACTACTGGTTTATACAATCTTATAAATGACTTTATTGTCCTCCCATTTGCTCAAGCTAAGAATCTTCTAGTAATCTTTCATTCTTTTCTTTCACTTGTTTTTCTATATCTCTGCTATTACCAAAACCTGTTACGGTCTACTAACAAAATATATCTTTGACCTGCTCACTTCCTTCAATCCCTACTATGTCACCATAACTTGAGACCCATGTCTTCTCTGACACGGCAACAGTACCTTTGCTGACATCCTTGCTTCTCTTCTTGTCTCACTCCAATCCATTCTTTTACTCAGCAGGGCAGTTCTATCTAATAGGTGTTACAACCTAAGTCAGTGTTCAGATCCTGGGACTCTTCAAAGGATGTGGCACAAGGCTTGGGACTTAAGAAAAACCATTAACTCAATTTTCTTTTTCTTTAATTTTCTTTTCTTTTCTTTTCTCTTATTTTTTAAAGATTTCATTTATTTATTTGACAGAGTGAGAGGCAGCCAGTGAGAGAGGGAACACAGGCAGGCGGAGTGGGAGATTAAGCAGGCTCTCAGCGGAGGAGCCTAGTGGGGCTCAATCCCAGAACGCCAGGATCACGCCCTGAGCCGAAGGCACACGCTTAATGACTGTGCCACCCAGGTGCCCCACAATTTTCTTTTTTAAATCCACAAAATAAGAACTAATCCATATTCATTTTAAAATCAAAGACTGCCATATCCATTAGTCAACACAACTCAACTGGTTTTAAAAAAGTTCTATTTAATGAGGGATACGGATGCAGTTTAATATGCATGTTAAGGTGTAGTATAAGTTCTCTAGGAGGGAGCATATTTGGTTCATGCTTATTTCTCCATCTTGTATACTTTCTCACTTACTATGATCTTTTTAAATTGTTTAAATTTATTTTTATTATTTTTTTAGAGAGAGAGAGAGAGCATGCACAGGCATGTGTGTGCAGTGGGTGGGGGCAGAGGGAGAGGGAGGAAGAGAATCCCAAGCAGGCTCCATGCCGGGTGCAGAGCCTGATTCGGGGCTCAATCTCATAACCCTGAGATTATGACCTCAGCCAAAATCTAGAGTCCAGCACTTAACTGACTGAGCCTCCCAGGCACCCTCCCACTAACTATGATCTAACAATACTGATAGGTCATTGCACTTAGTAGGAACATGACAAGTTCCTTCCCACCTCTGAGCTTGGACATGTGCAATTCTTTAAGTCTGAAGTATTCTCCAAACTCTTCTCAGAGTACTTTATTTCTCATAAGAAATAAGAATTTAAATTTTTCATAAAGGCTGTCCTTGGCATTCTATTTTTTAAAAAATGGCTTCCTTAAATTATTCTACCACTCCCATCTGTTTATCCTTGTATAATCCTACTTATCACAATCTTGTAATTATCTTATTTACCTGCAGACTGCTTATTGTTTACATCCTCTAATAAAATTCAAATTATCTTAGGGCAGAAATTAGAGATGGAAGATGTATATATGTAGTATGAGGGGGAGGAGGACAGAAGTGCCCAGTCCTAGCTCATGCCTAGGTATGAGACTAACAAAAGAAGCTCAATAAATATTTAAAGAGTGAATGAAAAAATATTGGCTCCCCATCTAATAGTTGTGCAACCTTAATACTCATGTTTCTGATTCAAATTTCCTACCTGTCTAATTGGGAAAGTATTAGCTATATTATACTTATTCATTCATTCATTATATACGATTTGTCAAGATCTATAATATTCAAGGCATTGTTCTAGGCATTGAAAATTTAATGAACAATACAGACAAAATCTCTCTCCTCAGAGAACTTACATTCTAGTGGGAAAAATAGATAATAAAGAAGTAAATAAGTAAATGTATAATGTATCAAAAAGTGGCAAGGGGTGTGGAAAATATAAAACAGAATAAAAGGATAAAGAAAGCTGGGTGTTGGGGGTAGGGAGTCACGGTTTTAAACAGGTTGTCAAAGAAGGTGAAGGATGACATTTAATCAAAGACCAAATGGGTATGGCAGGTACAGGGAGTAAATGAATACAAAGCTGTGCACAGGCAAGGAGTAGCTACTTAGTAAGTAGTAGTTAGTACTTTTGCTCAGTCGGCCACCTGGAAAAGAACCAAAGGTATCATACTACGTGCTTCAGAGGAAAAAAAAAAACCTTCGTCATTTAGAAAGTTCATTTCAAAAATGAAGCTTTGGGTAGTAGGGCATTTTATTTTTATTTTTTTTTAACATTTACTTTTAAGTAATCTCTACACCCAGTGCAGGGCTCAAATTTACAACCCTGAGATCAAGAGTCACATGCTCCATTGAGCCAGCCAGTTGCCCCAGGTAGTAGGGCATATTTTGAACCAAGAGTGTTGTTATCAAGGGTTATATATATGTGTATGTATATGTATGTATATGTATATGTAATTAAGGGTTAAAAGCATTGCCTACATCTCGTGCTCTTTTAGAATTCTGATTCTTGTAGGCCCTCCCTGAAACTGGACTAGGTTGTGTGTAGAAATTCTCCAATTTCCTGGGAAGAAGATGGCGAGTAGGACCCCCTGTCAGCTTGATGAGGAAAAAGGTTTTTTTTTCCTGCCAACTCTATAGGACTGAAAGGCTGTCCCCTCCCCTGAGTTGGAATAGATTAATAGCAATACCTTTAATAAAAATGGCTACAGGGGTGCCTGGGTGGCTCAGTTGGTTAAGCAGCTGACTCTATTTTTGTTCAAGTCATGGTCTCAGGGTCCTGCGATCGAGTCCCATGTCAGGCTCTGTGCTTAGTGGGCAGTCTGCTTGAGGACTCTCTCTCTCCTTCTCCAACTGCCCCTCCCACCGCCTGTGTGTTCTCTCTTTCTCTAAAATAAATAAATCTTTAAAAAAATGGCTACATATTCTGAACACTTGTACCAATTATTTCTCACAACTCTGAGGTAAGTCCTGTTATTACCCCATTTTTCACACGAGTCTCAGATAATTAAGTGTGGAACCACTAAGTAGCTAATTAGACTTCCTTGCCTCCAAACACTGTGCCAGACGCTTCTGTTATTTCACTTTCCTAAACACCTATTAAGGATGAGAAGAAAAACATCACCGAAGTAACTTTTAGAAATGAATGGAGATTGTCTTGTCTTCTCTAGGACAGCGCAAAGAAATACCTTCAAGTGAAGGGGAAATAAAGTGTCACTTAGAGAAAGGTGGACGTCCTAAAGTACCCACAGAATGTAAGTTAATTGATTATTCTAAGCAACTTCTGCCACATCCCAGGAATACTGATTGAGAGAAAGGTTAAGAATAATTCCTTTGCAATAGCAACATGCCCTTGGATCCTCTGCTGGTTCATCAAGTAGCAAGCCATGAGATATTCTCCCTCTTCCAAATTAACTCCAATGTTTAAATGCTTATTTGTGGTCTCCTTAGTTGAGAACTGTCAAACATCACTCTGAAATCCTGAAGCTCTCTGGGAACACCAATCCTATTTCTCTGAAGGTATGTGACTTATGTCTATAAAATTACTCTGGGATAAGACAAGGAACAATTATAGAGAAAGGTCTGTTATTGACTCTTGCTGTTTTTGGAGTTATTTTTCTCAGAAATGTGACAATTAGAAGACAGAAATTAATATTTGACTACATTTCTAGTGACCTGTAATAGCTGATTTTTTAAGGACTGTGATAAATGCTAGTTTGAAACTAAACTCAACAACTAGGGCAGAGGAAGACAAATTCTGATGAAGGCTATCGAGCTGTAACTCCTCCAAATCCTATGAATATCTTTAGAAATTAAAAAATATGCCACACCTAATAAATTCTTCACAAACATTCAAAGCTCAAGAAATACTATTAGGTTGAATAATAATAGTCAATATTTTCTCTTTGTGATCTATAAAAATGTCATTCATTCAGTTCAACCTAAAGGTAAAGCTTACATTTTTGGAGTGAATTTTTTCCAGTGATTCCAACCTTAATAGGAATAGGTTTCTATCTATTAAAAAAAAATCATTCAATATGTCTTTCATATGACATTCAATATGTCTGTTCTATCCTTGTCTTGTACAGAAACTTTAGCTATCTTTGCTTGGGAAAGTAATTCTTTCTGACCATATGCTGAAAGGTAAGCAACTGTAAGCTCTCGGTGAGTGTTGTTGTTGGTCTTGTTAGTGTTGTCATTGCTTATACATTTTACATCCAATCTATTAATGCATTTTTTGCTTGCATTCTGTTTCCTGTTGTTTCACTCAGCTTAGTTATGAAGGGAAGCATAGGATAGTGGAATTAGAAAGATCTAGGTTCAAAATATTGGCTCTACTTCTTACTGGCTACATTAATTAGAGAAAATAGGGTAACTTCTCCAAGTCTTCGTCTTCCCTTCTTTCAAATGGAGTTAATTATAAAATCTACCTTGACGACTTGTGATAAAATATCCATAAATGCTATGTATATGTAGCTATCTTAACACGGATACTTTAGATTTAAAATCAATTATCTCTGCCTAAAGAAAAAGACAGAAGGAAGTAATTCAATATGAGAACAGTGGTAGTGTCAGCGTATTAGGATAATTTTCAAAGTTTGGGGTAATAAATTTACATTACTGGTATAATGGAAATGCATGCACTTATAAAATATTTAACTTAAATATTCAGTACCACGTATTATTTGTGATATTTGAAAAACAATATCACAGACCATTGTTCTTTTCATGTTCCAACCCGAATTGATCTTTTTAATCATTGACCATCCCCACTGTCTGATGGAAACATTTTATTACATTCCAGGAAAGTAAAGCTCTTAACCTAGTCTTTCCAGTGCCAAAGTTTCTATTTGGGCACAAAACATCTATCAGCCAGTTACATGCTTTTTCAAAAAGAAATAAAGTGAACTCCTGGCATTACAGAATTAACATTCATAGCTTACATTTCAGGAGGGACCCCAAAGTTCCAGGATATATAGTCAATTTGTCATTTCTGAGATACAGATTATTATTACAAGGACTTCAAGGCTGCTGTAAAGACTGAATCACTGAGTTCGTGAGAGTCTAGTAGAGGCACTAGAAGACACATCTCAACACGTTTGCATTGTTCTCTCTTCATTATCATGTATTTATTTTATAGAAGAAATCATATGCTAAACAGGTATTCATGAATCTGAGGACTGGAGGGATCGCTCACAAAAGGTGAGAGCTTACCATACATCAAAAGTTATGAATATTTGAAGTCCCTTGCCTCAAACAGGTCAGACCAACACATTATGCCTCTTTACTGTACTTTTTAGACACAGAATACTTACAGTAGGAAGAAATGCAAGTCTCATGAAAAAGGATGAAAAAGATGTACTTGCTAGTATGATATGTTCAGATGCTCTCTGAATTGGGGGTCAGAAGATAGTCATTGTTCTATTTTGCTACTGAACATTTTTTGGCATGAAAGATTCATTTTTTTCCCTAATAAAATATCTGAATACCCTGTGAAAGCAATGAAATAGTAAGTTCTTAGCACCCAGACTTCCTTTGGGACTAAAGTGGAAATAAAACAAGAATTGCCTTTCATTAAATTTTCTTATTATGTCTTATGAAAATTAATTACCCCTTGAACAGATCTGATGTAAAACAGTTATACATTGTATGTTTCCTATTTCTCACACAGCATCTTTTCAAAAAATTAATTATAGCCAATAGTTTCAATTCAAAAGGGAATAATTAAAAGCAATGTGGGGGAGTAAAGAGATAATGATGTCATTTTAAAATTAATTGAAGCATTTAAAAATTAACTGGCCTTTCTTAGAGTTTAATATCTGTTTAAATTTAATAGTTTATATACATACAAGAGTATTCAATATTTATATTAAATTTGATTTCGAATGTTATAGCCTGAAAAATCACTTAATAGGTAATTTCTCTTCATTTTTTCTTTTTTTCAAACCTTTCAATTTGTATAAGACAAATGAAATATTTTAGATAACAAATTTCTTTCAGCTGAAAACAATCAGCTTGCATAGAGCTGTCTGCTGCATTTGTGTATTTATGGGATCTTATAAAGGTCAGAGACAATGTCCTTCGGTGTATCTAATTAAATTAGCCCACCATAAGTAGAGAATCCTTCCATTAGTTTTTAGTTATAATGACAAAATTCCAGAAAATAATGATGCATCAGACTCACATACCCCAACCATCAGAAATAATGACAAACAAGGGTCATGAGTCTAGGGGCGCCTGGGTGACTCAGTTGTTAAGCATCTGTCTCTGGCTCAGGGCGTGATCCCAGAGTCCTGGGATCCAGCCCCACATTAGGCTCCTCCACTGGGAGCCTGCTTCTTCCTCTCCCACTCCCCCTGCCTGTGTTCCCTCTCTCACTGGCTGTGTCTCTCTCTGTCAAATAAACAAATAAAATGTTTTAAAAAAAAGGGGATCATGACTCTAGTTCTAACCAAGACAGGGACAGAAGGCTCACCGTGCATTTACCTTTCTCGTCTCAGCCAAGAAGCCCCCAGGGATGAATGTACACTAGCACTGAGTGGCAGTTTCCAACTGGTCTAAGTGAATTTAAGGATACAATATCTGGCTCACTCATCTCTCCACCGTAGTCAATATGCCTGATTCTTTGTCCACTGAAGAACCTCTTACCGTAAGCTGCAGTGATTTATTTCTGCCCTGTCTGAACCAGTCACTCCCAAAATGGGTGGGACAGAGTTACTGGAGGCCCAGTAGGGATTAATTTATTTAGAATGTTTTTTTGCCATAAACCTGTCTGCTCTGGAGCAATCACTCCTGAGTGTACTGAATTTATTGCAGTTTCTGGGGAATTCCCCTTTCCTGAAAGAATGTAAAGTATTAGGTAGAAGTTGGGGGTTAATTTATAAATGACCTACTTACTTCCCAGCTAACACTGTAGTTAAAGACATAAACAGACCAATAAGTAGGGCTTGCTAACTTCATCTGTGATCACAGTAATGACCAAGGGACCCCTGGATCTGCTTCCAACTTTGCTCCTATTCCCTGTTCTTTTCTACAGTTTGCCCAGATTCTGACCCAACAGTTTTAGTTACCACCTCGAGGCCTAACTTTATTCCTTACATTGCACTTGACCACACTGTTCCTATACTATGAATGTGAGGTGTATTTGTCCATTTTGTTTATGCTGCAAAAATTATGAAAACAGTTTTCAATGACTTAGAAAAACAAGGTTACGTGTCACTCACATTATATGGTGAATACTGGTGAGCACTGCCCTTCTCATAGAGTCTAGAATCCAGGCTGAAGAAAAGACAAAAACAAAAACCTCTTACCTTACACACCCTGATGTACCCTGGCAGACAGAAAAACACAATGCCATACCCATGTGATGGCTCTTAAAGCTTCTTTCTAGAAGGAACAATAACAGGCCACATTTATTTTAATAGCCAGAACAAGCTACATGGCTAAGCTGAATGTCCGTGGGATGAAATGTAATCCTCTCATGAGGGGGCTGCTGGGGGTGGGCAATGATGCAATTCTCTACAGATGTGGCCACTATGCTCCACTCCTTTGACTCACCTCTGGCCCCCAGGACTCCAATCCCAGGCTTACAGTCCTTGGTAGGCTGATAAGGAAACAGATCCTGTTACTGCCAGTAGAAAACCAGCACAGTTTAAGAGAAGGAAAACTTTCAGGTAAAGGCATCCCTGACCTCCACAGAAATACGCTTTGACTTGATCCATTTTATTTTTTTTCCAATCCAGTCAACCTTATATGTCAGATTTTTTACAGGAATCAAAAGGTTTAATTTATGGCACGTCATTTCATCTAAGCTACATATGACTCATGGGCAGCTATGTCAGTTCTCATCTATCTGTTATGATCATGTCTTTTCTTCCTTCCCAAGCTTCTCGTCCCTGTGGAGCCTATCCACAGATTTGTTGGAAGTGATTTTCTGCTCTGGAAGAAACTCCCAAGAGTCACATGTCAAGACCAGAAAATTAAATTAAATTAAATTAAATTGAATTAAATTAAATTACAATGGGCCCATTTAACTTTGAACTTCATCCTTTCAACTTTGAAATCTAGTAACTGAATGCTTACATATCTATATACAGTTATTTTTCTAACCTGTATTTTCTTTTTCCATAAAGATTTTAGGGGTAGTTTTCAGACACTATAATTATAATTGAGGAATGTGTGTCATTCACTTGAAATGGACAGTGTCATACTTCCGAAAATGCATTTCAACTTTTCTGTTTGGTCCACTTCTAAACAAAAATAGTACTCTTCAACAAGGCCCTTTGCTTTCTGGTGGTTTTTAAAATCCTAGGTTATACCAAGTAAAGGATTACAAAGCTTTTTTCAACCATTATATGTCAAGATGACACCACAAGAGTGAAAGCCCACAGAAAGACAGATTATCTGTTCAGAATGAAAAAGAGATGGGTATATAGACAAATATCCACGTTAATATCTAAAATTAATTTCGATGGTGGTTGCATAACTCTGTGAATAAACCAAAAGCCACTGCATTGTAGACTTTAAATGAGTGAATTATGTGGAATATGAATTACATCTCAATAAAGCTATTCAAATACACATATGTATATGCTTATTTTCGATAATGTTGCTTCAAACTCACATTATTTGTATTTACTACAGATAGATATCATGTTATAAACATCTCTTATAGCAATTGTCACCTCTTCCTGCATTTTGCTTTAATGATGACTATTGAAACTTCCATTTCTTCCCATCCGCCCTCCTTCTCCTTGATCTTTTTATCAAGGCTGTCCTATTGCCACAATTTAACTTCCTTAAGCATTGCAGATCCAACCTATCTCTTCTGCGTTGACTGTAGTTATCCTTCTCCCCTTTTCTAGCTGTTCCCTATCATGACTCCTACTCCACTGTTCCTCCCGTGATGCCACCTTGGTACTCTTCCTGGGGAAGCAATAATGGAGGGAAGGATGTCCTGGGGGGGAAATCCCAATTCTACTGCCACTGCCTTGTCTTCCTTCTCTGAATTCTACCTTCTCCTATAACTCCTCATCTCCCAGCTCCACAGGTGATTCCCTGCTTTTTAGCTCATCTTCAAAGGCCATGAGTGCTCCTAGCATCAAATAGTGTAGTTCTATTTAGTATGCAAATTCATGAAAATGAAGTCAGAAAACCTCAGGGCTATTCCCAGTGTCCCTGGTCTGATCTGCAAGGTGAAATTTTCCATAGCCCCCTCTCCCCCCAATTCCCTGGGCTCGGAGAGCAGCTTAGAAGTGTCTCCATTTCAGCTCTGATCACCTTGCACCGTAACTGTTTCTCTCATATTAACCAATGGAGTACTTCATGGCACAAACAGTGCCATCCATATTCATGTGTTTCCCATTGTGTCTAGAAGAGTGTCTAACTCATAGAAAGTGCTTCAGATGTTTGTTGAATAAACTTCCAACTGCCACACTCCTGGTTTCAAAATCTCATTGTGTGTCAACCCCTGGTTTCTTTAATCCCTCGCCTAGTCATTTTGCCAGTCCATACCTCCTGACCAATTTTCCTAGACTCATACCTCCCAGATTCTGCACACTACAAATTCAATAACTGAGAAAAATACCACTGTAAATTTGCACAACACTTTTTTTGTTATTGTTGTTAAGTTTATACAAATTGGCTCCACTTGCCCCCACTGCAATCTTTTTAGCTAGTAGGGAAAGATCAGGAAACTGAGGCAGTAAGAGAAACATGACCTATCAGGGGTTTCTGCAACTTTTTCCTGCAAAGGGGAAATCTAAATAGTGATATGCAGGTCACAAGTCAAGTACTCTGTACATAAAACAGTTTTGCCTAATTCCTCTCCCCTATCCTGAGCATGACAGAGAACATATCTGGAGGATTTGGGGAAGAACAAACCCTCAACATCCATGCCAGAGTTTCATACTTAGATTTCCATGACCTCCAGTAAGCAAACTTGGTCAAAAATACCTTACAGCCCCTACATTTTTACAGCTCTTCTTGTTTAAAGCACACTTTGCAAAAACACTTCTGCTTGATGGTTTAATAACTTTCATTTCAAAACGCATAAATTTGGGCTTAATCTGAAATAAATTTTGTGTAGCAAACTGCAAACACCTAAGGCACCTCTTTTGTCCCTCCTGTGAGTCAGTCCCTAGTGCAGCACTGTATCTGGCTTGTGGAAACCCTGAAAACCAGCCTGCAGCTCTGTCCGTGTGCTCTGTGCAAACCCAGATTACCACCACCTGTATTAACTACCATGCAATCTGTTCCAAGTTATCATTACAATTCCAAACAGGATCTAAATTACATGAAGAAGACTTTCTAATCCATAGAGTTAACCAGAGACATTGAAAACTGATCTAATGGCATCACATTGTCTTTACATTTAAGCCCACACAGATGCATAATTAGATGCATAGTGCATAATTAACAGAGGAAGCTGAGACTTCTACAGTGCCGAATGTTGACTCATTTTTCTGTGCGGGTAGATGACATCCTCTTGCCAAGCTCCAGTTTCTCTAGCCTCTGGGCCTTTACACATAACACTAGTTCCCCAGCTTTGCCATACTCTTCCCCTCCTCACACTGTATCCAACTGTAACCCTGCCTTCCTCTTTAATGAACTAAGTCCTATCCCTCAGCTCTCAAAACACCATTCTCCCAGGAAATTTCCCTGACCTGTGACACCCCTGGGTGGCCAGCCTCTTATCTGTGCCCAGATCTCTCTGTGTTCCTCCTTGTTTTAGTATTCATTCCCAGTGTTTTGTAATTGGCTGACCTGTTTTTCTAAATCTTCCACTAGGTTTGAAGGGTGAGGGCTTGTCTATTTAGTCTGTTAATTCCCACCACCTAGCACCTTGCTAGGTACACGGTAAGGGTTCAGTAAATGCTTACTGAATGAATAAAGGAGGGCCTGTAAGGCCCATTTTGGTTCTACAGTTTCCTTTTCAAACTGCTCCTTAAAGGGCTACTGATACTTAATGAAATAGATACTTAATGAAAGAGAAATATCATTTTTTACATCTAGTTTCTTCTCATAATTATGATGCACATTATACGAACCGCTTCTTCAGCAATTTCAAAATAGGGGTAACCCAGGTGGAAAAATATAATATCAGCAATTAAAGAACTGTAGTTCAATGCTAATCATCTCAAAATTCTGTTCTGATGATAATAAATGTACTGCTACTAATATTCAAGTGAAGAGACATAGCTGAGTAGAGAGTGAGAAATGTACATCCTGGGCCAGGACAGGAGCTTAATCTCCATGTCAGTGCTGCTCTCATTCTGTTACATACATGGCTTATATGGTAACCCCTTGCCACTGTCCCTCCCCAGCCACCTGCTTTCTGCAGATGGACTGGACCAGGTAAATAATGCCAGCCAGTGAATTGTGGACAAAAGTGGACAGGCGCATTAGCTCCAGAATGAGAGAAGTTAATTGCTGGTTTAAGAACTTCCAGCTTTGTCTTTGTCCTGTTACCTCAAACCATGATGTTCCAGAGGATGGAATGCATATTTTTCAGAGTCTCGGAGCACACTTCTGGTCTCCATGGCTGGGAGACATAGATTATGAGTTAGAAATAAACAGACATTGCAGGGCTCATTGTTACTGTGCCATTACCTAGCCCACGCTGACTCCCTAAATTCCTCTTTGTGCTCTTGTTTGAATGAGGCACCCAATGTGTGTCTGGTTCTGGGAAGAGAAGAACTTCAAGTAAATAGGAAAGTCTCACCAATATACCCATTTTGTACATATGTCAGAGACAGATTTTACTGTGTCTTTGAGGACAGTCACTAGGTACCATTCTCTCTGCAAGCACTTATTTTAGTAAATGGCATGTTTATGTTTATTTACTTGTTAGGTTCCCCTCCCTTGCTCCCCTGCTCCCCTCTACCTCCTGGCTCCAGCTAAACCATGAGTACCCTGAGGCTGGCAGGGCAGCACTTTCTGTGAATGGCTCTCAGAGGAGCTCCATTAAGGGTGTCCAAAAAAATAACTCACAAGTCCCAGGATCAGTGCTTATCTCCTGAGTTACATCAACATAGATCTGAAACAAATAACAAAATGCTAATCCAATGCTCACTTGGAGTATTAATTTTTCATTGCTTTTACAACAAATTACCACAAATGTCATGGCTTAAACAATACACAGTTATTTTATCTTACAGTTCTGAATGTCAGAAATTTGAAATGGATTTCATTGGGCTAAAATCAAGGCTGCATTCCTTTCTGGAAGCTCTAGGAGAGAATCCATTTCTTTGCTTCCGTTCCAGCTTCTAGAGGCCCACATTCCTTGGATCATGGCCCCTTCCTCCACCTTCAAAGCCAGCAATGTGGGGTCAAGTCTTTCTCACACTACTATGTCTCTGGCTCTGTCTCTTCTGCCTGGTTTGTCTACCTTAAGGGCGCTTGTGATTCCACTGGACTGACCAAGAGAATCCAGGATACTCTCCTTATTTTAAAATCAGCCGCTTTTTAACAGCCTTATACCCATCTGCAACATTAATTCCTCTTTGTTATGTAACCTAACATATTCAGATTCTGGGGATTAGGACATAGACATCTTTGTGGGGGGCCATTATTCTGCCTACCATTTTGAGTTAAACCTGTAAACTCAACGGAGGACTTTTACAGTTTCTCAGCTTCATATATAAGGTAATACAGTAGCCATTATTAATTACAATCTTATTCGATATAGTCCATAAACATCATCTATGAGATAGGTTATCCTAATTCTCATTTATAGGAAACCCACTGAAAGAAGCCCAAATCATTTCTAGTTTTTGAGGACTCTAGAACAGCAAACCATGAAAAATTACAGTACTTTTAGTTATTTACATTGAATTAGTTAATGAATTAAAAAATGTGTAAATGTATACATAATCACACTTGTATAGATATCCAAAGTTTATAAACTTGAGAAAAGACAATAATGGTCCTCCTATACTAGGTCCAGCAGAAAATCTAAGTAACTTGCCATAAATCATGAAGGTCCATTTTTCCAAAGCTGATTTCCAGTTGCTGTCAGGAAACTGACAACAGATTGGTACAAGTCCCTACACAGTGCACAAAGAGAGGTAAATGGCATGTGCTGGAGCAATTTAATTTTAACTTGTCTTGATTGGACAGGACAGTAGAGTGTTGGAAATGAATTTACAATGTCTAAATGCTAAGATTAATTGTTCATTATAGACTACAAACTGTAGGATTAAGGTGGAATGGATGTATATATTAATATGTATATTATATAAGGATGGGTCAGCCCTGCAGCCTCCTTGACAGTCAATATTCAGAAAGCCTTAGTAATCCAGAGGAGAAAGCCTTGAGTTTACATTTTCCTTCAAAGTATGTATTTAACAAATACTAATGAATACCAAGTAGAAGTTTTTAAGTGGCACCAAAATATATGTTTAAAAGGCAAGAAAAGTCATAGCTCAGTTAAGATTAGGAGAGGTTAATAATATATATAAGTTCAGTTCCACAGCTATTGAGTTTTTGTCCTGGGGAAGCCACTATGCCAATAACTAAATTATTTATACCGCCATGGTATTATCTTATTGAAAAAAATAATCAAGATGACAAGGTAGATATTAAGACCCAAAGATGTTGCTAATTGAAGGTGGCTTTGAAGAATAAGATGATTTCTCCTGCCTCCAGATGGAGTAGAAGAGATCATTTCCATAGATCATAATTCTACCAGTTTGTTGCCCCATTTTTCCTGTAAGAATAGTCTCATGAGGATACAGTCCTTCTTGGCCTAACAAGCAAAATTTCTGTAAGCCTGCAAAACAATGGTAATGGTCCTCATTTATCTAGCACTGTCTTCTTGAGTAAGCACATGAATAATTACATGCATGGTGACCAGGGTCGCAATTATTGCTTCCATTACTCAGAGGAGAAAGCTGGGTCTAACAGAGGCTAAGGGCTGTTGAGCAGGTGAGTGGCAGATCTGGAACCATATGGCTTGCAGGTCTTAGTCCTGTGCTCATTTCAGAAAACTATCTTTTCTTCAAGAGGGCAACTTGCTTACAAATGATGTTCAAATAAATTTGCATTATTGTGGTTTCCACACCTTTGTGCATTGGATGATGCATTAGAGATTCCTTCGGGGGAATGAGAGGTTGAGCTGGAGGCCTATAAAAACTCCTGGAAACTCCAGGTGTCCATTAGTCATGCACATATATATGGACAATTGTGTCTTATTTGCACCCATACAAACTTGAATGCCTTTCAAGAGTCATTACTCATCAAATCTTAAAGTGAATTAAAATTTCATGTAATGGTATATCATCAAGAAATGAAACTAGTTATTAGGTACTTAAATAAAAATATTCAGGAGATATGGATTAGAAGGCAACATAGCTTAGTGATCAAGAACACATGCTCCAGAGACATCTGGGGTTTAAATCAAGGTCTCACAACCTCCCACCTGTATAAATTAAGCCAAAATTCCCTTTCTTGAAAAAGAGGGGAAAAAAACCTATGGCTGTCTCATGGGATAGTTATGAGGATTAACTGTTCATAACTAGTAGAGATTCCTCCCACCCAGGGGGCACGTGGCAATGATGGGAGACGTTTTGGGCATCACAGCTTGGAAGGAATTACTGGTATCTACTGGGGGGAGGCCAGGAACACTGCTAAAAACCCTGCCATGCCCTACAGGACAGCACACCACATTAAGAATTGTCAGCCCCCAATATGTTAATAGTGCCAAGACTGAGAAACTCACATCTAAGCTCACACTCCACAAAGTGGTCAAAATTGTTATCTGTTATATTATTAAACAGCTCTGTACCAAGTATCACGCTATGAATCAGGGGCACAAAATTGGCTAAGTTATGCCTTTGGCCTTGAGGGGCCCATTAACTGAAACTTTTAAGTATAAATAATTACTGTGCAATAGCGTACACTCATAGTGGCATCATATTCAAAGCACTACCTGAGGGAGTATATATTCATTCTGTTTGTGGGAATTGGGGAAGGCTCCATAGAGAATAAAGCGTTCCCCATGGACATCTAAATATGATAGAAATTTGACCATTAGAAAATGGATAGAAGGTTTGTTGGTGTAAAGGATATGTATTTGTGTAGGGGAAAGACGTTGGGGCATTAAAATATTACAGAAATAGGGGCGCCTGGGTGGCGCAGTGGTTAAGCGTCTGCCTTTGGCTCAGGGCGTGATCCCAGCCTTCCGGGATCGAGCCCCACATCGGGCTCCTCCGTTGGGAGCCTGCTTCTTCCTCTCCCACTCCCGCTGCTTGTGTTCCCGCTCTCGCTGGCTGTCTCTCTGTCATATAAATAAATAAAATCTTTAAAAATAAATAAATAAATAAATAAATAAATAAATAAATAAAATAAAATATTACAGAAATAAAAGGTATGGCATTTGCAAAGGCTAAAAAAAGAAAGTGTCATATTCAAAATATGCTTACTACATTAGCATCCACAAGGAAGATGATAGATTGTGGATTTGACTTCGGTGCTGTGAAGAGAGGCAGTTATCAGTGAACAATTAGGAGACTGTAGTGAGAATCCAGATGTAAGCTTAAACCAACATAAGGAGTAGGGCTGGGAGCAGGGGATAAAGGGAGAGGGAGAATTACAAGCTTGGAGGTAGAATCAGAAGAACCCTGCTACCTTTCGAATGTGGGGAAAGACCACAGCTGCTTTAACCACTGGGCTGTGGTACCCCTGTTCTTGACAGCCAACTCATCAACACCATTAGACAAATATGAGGTAATGTGACAGAGTATGAAGCAGCAGAACTGGTATTTTGAGAGAAATTACGCTTGTGTTAATGTCTGTGCTCTGAGGTTATTCATAGATGAGCTTACAGATTGAAAATAAAAAACCACTGATTGATAAAAAAGAATTTCATAAGAGTTGCAAAATAATTTTCCGAGCTTTGATGGAAATGAGTAGGTGGTATTCATTTGCCACAGTTTTTATACATGTAGATAAGAATAAAGTTCTTTAACTGAAAGTTCTTAAGTTAGAATTCAGGGTTTTATTTTTTGTATTTCAAAGGATGCTTCAGGTTTTTGGCAAAATCCAGTTGACAATTTCTTAAAGTAAAAACAAGAATAAATCTCGATATATTTATCCCAGAACTTCAATACTGTCAAGTACCAAAAAGAACTCTGTTGCCAAGACTTGCAAATTCGACCTTATGTTTGTTGGCACAAAGAATTAACAGAGCCACATACTTGAGCCAGTAATAAAATAGTTCCTTCTTAAGCTTAAAAACAAAAAACAAACAAACAAAAAAACTCTATTACAAGTGCAAAAAAAAATTTAATTATTTCCAAATGAATATAGGACCAAAATTAGTGTATATTAAGTAAGTCTCTGCTTCAAAGTGTTACTACCAATGAAGCTATGAATGATATTAAAACATAAATCCCCGTTGCTCTTGATCAGGGCCTGGGACTGACTGTATAGTCTTGAGTTTCCTTCATAGATTGATAAACAGTTGCTCTTTACTGGGCACGCTTCTTTATCACTGCATGTTTTCCAAGATGGTTTAAAAAATTGCCCGATTTCCCTGATGCAGCCTATTTGAAATCTTCCAAGGAAGTGAATAGGAAGCAGAAAATTGCAAACAGCAGCAGTGCAAAGGGAGAGTGGAAAGAGCTCAGTATGGGATTTAGAATGCAGGCAAATGGACTTTTAAAAACAGCTATCCTTAATAGTGGTGGAACCTGGCTGTAATGAAAAGCAGTGGCAGCTGAGGAATGCATCCTTAACTAGAAACCATCTGTTTATGTACACTGTGCTTTTATCATCAATATATCTGGGTCTTCGTCTTTATAAAATGCAGATATCCCACATTTATCCTTAAGCTGCATGAATGTTTAATGATCAGGCAGGTTATATAATACACATAAATTAATTGCATGCTATTCATTTTCATGTATTTTTTAGCTATTTAAATCTCTTCTCTCACTGCTGCAAGGCTAATGATTTATATATATGCCACTGAAAATGTAACAAGATAGGTGCCCCAGACACATACATTCAAGCAATTCCTTTAACTTTTTATGCTTTCACGGGAGGAAAACATTCAAAGGTTTATTTTACCCTAGATGCCTGCAGCTGTGTCAGGCACTATCTGTCCCAGATGCAATTTATTGGATCTCCAGGTCCCAGACTGGTTAGAGCAATGCCAGTATGCTTTCAGACTTTAGGGATCAACTCTTTGGTTCCTTCCTCCCATCGCTGACTCTTGTTGCCTAAGGCAGTACTCTGGCTTTCTAGCTGAACTGTACTGGAGGGCTCTAGGCAGAGGCAGAGTTAAAGCATTCTCTTTTGGACTTTGATCAGGGTGGAAACAAGATAACTGGGAGATAGCAATTCTTAAGACAGTTATTTGGAGATAGAGCAAGAGTTGTAAAGCAGCCTAGCAAAGTTCTTGCTATGTTTTGGAGATGGGGACAAGCCAAATTACAACAATTTCAGGGGATAGGATGGGTAATAGTAATAGTACTCAATGTAACAGTCCTGTGCTCTTAGAGGGTGCAGAATTTTGTTATAATAAGAAACATTTTTTTTTAATTTTATTTTTATTTGAGAGAGAGCACGAGCTGGGGGGAGGGCCAGACAGAGAAGCAGACTCCCCACTGAGCAGGGAGCCTGATGAGGGGCTTGATCCCAGGATCCCGGGATCATGAACTGAGCTGAAGGCAGACACTTAACCAACTGAGCCAACCGGTGCCCCAAGAAAAGATGGTTTTATCTCCATGGTGATTTTGTGCTTTACTTCTACCATTTTCTTGTCCTTGATCTTCTTTTCATAATTTACACTGGGCATCCTCTATGTGGCAGGAATTAAACTTCTCACTGAAAATAAAATGCTAATTTAATTAAACAATGGTCCCTTCCACCATGAAGTTTGCAGTCCAGTAAGGGAAGCTAATATAAACCAATAACTTCATACACAAATGTTACAAACAGCGATGGGACTATGTGTGCTGGAAAACCACTTATCAGGGCTTCCCTAGACTGCCCCCAACGAAGTGATGTTTGATCTGATGACTGAAGGATGAGTAGGAATTAACTGGGGCACCAGGTGGGAGCCCAGAATTCTGAAGAGATGGGTTAACCTCTGCAAATGTCCTGAGACTAAGACAAGAGGAAGCACAGAGAACTGAAAGTAAATCACTGTAACTAGAGCCCCAGGAAAGGCTGGAGACAGGCCGTGCTAAATTTTAGGTCACAGAGAAGATTTTGGTCATTAACTTTGAAACCTATGGGGAATTACTGAAGCTTTTTAAGGAGGGGAATAAAGTAATCAGATTGACATCTTAAATAAAATACATGAAGACAGAGCACTAAGGAGGCTACGGCAATAATCCGGGAGGAGATGCTGTTAGCATGGATAAGCTGATGATGGTAGAAATACAGAGAAGATGAAGATGGATTTAAGAAATTTAGAGGAGATTATGTGATAATAGGTTTGGCAGTGGGAAGTGAGGGACAGTGGATCAAGGGTAATTTCTAAATTTCAGGTTTGAGCCTCTGTATGGATCTTGGTAAGCCCTCTCTGATCTCTCTCCTGTCAGAGAGAAAAGAATTATCTTTCCTCTGGTTTGTTTATTTGGGTGGGAACAGAATTCATGGGAGGTGGTTTTGAGTCCTACTTTCAATATGTTTATTTTGAGGTACTTTTGAATAATCTAAGTAGATCTGTCTACGATTCAATTTTCTATTTGGGTTTGGAAAAGATTAGTCTGAGCCCAAGGTTAAAATCTGTGAATTACTGTCATAGAGATGGAAATTAAACCCCTTGGCATGGATAGAATTTCCTAGAGAATTATACAAAAAACAAAGGAGCTTAGAACTGAGTTTTCAGAAATTCCAACATTCACATGCCAGGTTACAACAACAAAAACAATCATGACCACTACTTTTTGAGCTCTTATTATGTGCTACTTAAACCCTTGCTATATGTTAACTTGTTTAATGTTAATGAAACCTTATGAGGTTAATGTTATTTTTCTATTTTAGAGATGAGGAAGCTAGGGTACAGGGGGAATATATGGCCAGCCAAAGGTCACACACATAGCCATTAAATAGCAGAAATAGAACTCAAATCCTGGCAGTCTGATTTGAGAACCCATATTTCTAACTGCTACAGCCTGCCAGGCTATTTAGGAAAATTGACAGAAGAGCTTGAGGTTTGTATGTAAGAATTTAAACCTCCATTGTATTTGTCCTCAAGATCTGCACCATTCAATCCCATAGTTACTAACGATGCCGTGACTTTTGAGCACTTGAAATATAGCTATTTCAAGTGAGATGTGCTATAAATGTAGAATACATCAAATTCTGAAAACTTAATACCAAAAGATAAGAATGTAAAATACCCCATTAATATTTCTTACATGATTACTTGTTGAAATAACAGTACTTTGGATATATTGGATTAAATATATTAATGAAATTTAATGTCACCTATGTTTTGCTTTCTTAATGTTTCAAATTAATTTAATTTAATTTTAGACTAAGAAATTTATACTTCCCTATGAGGCTTACATTCTATTTCAATTGGAAAGTACTGTTGCAGATATTTCTCCTATTTGCTGTCTGGATTCTTAGCTCTAGATAGACACTATCAAATAGTTAGTATGCTCTCTTTGATGCACACATTCCATTCAGACCTGAGCTCCAAGCCTCTCTCCCAGGCTCTCAGGCCCTGCCCTCTGCAGTGTTTCCATGGTAACCCTGCCTTAGGAAGAGAAGATGCTTTTTAAGCTGAGTCCTAAAGATTTCCTTCCTCTGGCTTTATGTCATTTCATACTAATTTTATGGTTATCTCTTCTGTTCTTCTCCAAGAGTTTATATGATTTTTGACCTCGTGAAATTGTAGTTCAGTGGTTCTCAGGCTGATGAAAACCTAAGAATCACTTGGGAAGTTTTCTCAAATTATACAAGGCCATCACCTTGCAAGATTTTATACATGTTCCTTATCCCCAAGGAACAACTACTGCTCTAATCTCTTCATTGTCTGGTAAATGAAATTGCTATACTCTAGTTACTATATTCTCATTTGTTTCCTGTCTTCTTCTGTCTACTCAGCTCTTCAGCTCTCTCATATTATACGTGCTAATAACCAAAGTGCTCCACTTAGGTCCTATGGCACAGACTGTGAAATGCTGATTTTGGTTCATCTGGCTAGGAATTCGGTGGGGTGGTTATAATTTAGGTACTAAAAAAAAAAAAGAGGTAAATATTTTCCAAATATAGCTTCTATTATTATTATTGTTATTATTATTACATTCTGTAATTTCCCCTCACAGGTTGTAAAGCCTCAGGGATGTGAATAGTGAGTGTTCTGCAGGTGGGTAGTGTGTCATATTATACAGCAGAGATTTAGAAGTTAGAGCACTTCTCGTCCTTCACCTGTAAATGGGGCAATAATACTCAATTTAGAGATTAAATGAGATGATACAAGGAAAGTACTTGGAGAATTAAGATCACTATAAATCTTTTAGTTTTGCTAATTGTTTCCTTCCCTGTGCAGAAGCTTTTTATCTTGATGAGGTCCCAATAGTTCATTTTTGCTTGTTCTCCTTGCCTCTAGAGATGTGTCCAGTAAGAAGTTGCTATGACCCATGCCAAAGAGGTTGTTGCCTGTGTTCTCCTTTAGGATTTTGATGATTTCCTGTCTCACATTTAGGTCTTTCATCCATTTTCAATTTATTTTTGTGTCTGGTATAAGTGGTCCAGTTTCATTCTTCTGCATGTTGCTGTCCAGTTTTCCCATCACCTATCAGAATGGCTAAATTAACAACTCGGGAAACAACAGATGTTGGTGAGGGTGCAGAGAAAGGGGAACCCTCCTACCATGTTGGTGGGAATGCAAACTGGTGCAGCCACTGTGGAAAACAGTACGGAAGTTCCTCAGAAAGTTAAAAATAGAACTACCTTACCACCTAGAAACTGCACTACTAGGTATTTACCCAAACGATAAAAAACTACTGATTTGAAGGAGCACATGCACCCTAATGTTTATAGCAGCATTATCAAGAACAGTCAAATTATGGAAAGAGCCCAAATGTCCATTGATTGATGAATGGACAAAGAAGGTGTGGCAAAAATATACGACAGAATATTACTCAACCATCAAAAAGAATGAAATTGTTCCATTTGCAATGACATGGATGGAGCTAGAGAGTATTACACTAAGGCAGAGAAAGACAAATACCATATGATTTCACTCATATGTGGAATTTAAGAAACAAGACAGATAAACATAGGGGAGGGGGAAAAAAGAGAGAGAAAGAGAGTGAGAGAGAGAGAGAGAGAGGTAAACCATAAGAGACTTTTAACTATAGAGAACAACTGAGGGTTGATGAAGGGAGGTGGATGGGGGTATGGGCTAAATAGGTGATCAGTACTAAGGAAGGCACTTGTGATGAGCAGTGGGTGTTACATGTAAGTGATGAATCACTAAATTCTATTCCTGAAACCAACATTACACTATATGTTAACTAAGCAGAATTTAAATAAAAAGTTGAAAAAAGTAAAAGAAAGATCTCTATAAATCTTAGTTGTTTTTCTCAAGCAGACTTATTTTCAAGAGTTTAAGGTTGCTTACTTTTCCCAATTCTTTCTGCTTATCGTTTATCACATTATTTTCTAAAGCAGAATTGCAGAGATTTAATTTATTCCTCTAATTATTATTTGGGGAACAGGCTGTAGAAGTACAGTCTCTCAAGGAGACAAAATTAGGACACTGATTACAGTGGTGCTCAGTTACACCACTTAAGTATACCCACATGAAAATAAAAGGTTGATATTCTAACTGCTAATTAGTACACAGCTAATATCTTCAGAATTTGAGTAATTCAGCTGAAGTACTTTCCAAACTAAGCATTCAAATAAACTGGAACTTTTTAAACTCACAGATTCTTAATAGGCTAAATCCTTTCCTAACTCTAAGAATTTCATTCACATTCGATAGAAGATTTCCATTTATGCTACTGTGATTGCCTAATTAATTTTTAGATAAAATGATTGCTTACTTTTATTGGAATTTTGCCATGAGTTTGACAGATACGTTAGGAGAACCAAATAATGTAGATCAAAGCTAGTATCAGAGACCAAGCCAGTAATCTTAAAGATGTTTTACCACTGCTCAATCATTTTTAAAGATTATGATATGCAAATTCCATTCTTTCATTCAGCAAATATTTATTTGGTACCTATGGTGTACCTGATGTATCAGGTACTGTAAGTTCACAAAAGAACATGAGAATACTATAAAGATCAAAGAGAAAGACATAAAAGTAATGTTTTTTAAAACTCATGCATTTATTAAAAAATATGTAAGCCTTAATAAGACAAAGCTAAACATCTAGTAAAACATGCCTCGGTTGCAACAATTATTTCTATTATTCATCCAGATAAAGGATGTTTTTACTGCAAATGTGACCCAAAGGAATGTCCATAACTAACTGAACTCCAATAAATGAAATATCAATACATTAAAGTTCACACACCCAGAGTTACATGTGGTACATAATTAAGAAAACTGAAGAAAAAAATTAGCTTGCTATTTTAAAATTTAAAATTCAATTCACTGATAAATAATATTCTTACTGTGAAGACTCATTTTATGTGTCAACTTGGCTGCAACACAGTGTCTTGCTATTTGGTCAGACATTATTCTGATGTTTTTGTTAAGGTGTTTTTTGAGGGGTGAGAATAACATTTCAATCCTTGGACTTTGAGTAAAGCAGTTATCCTCCATAATGTAGGTGGGCCTCATCCCATCAGTTGAAGGTCTTAACAGAACAAAGACTGACCTCCCCAGAGCAAGAAGGAATCGTGGCGACAGACTGCCTTGCATTTGAACTGCATCTCTTCCCTGAGTCTCCAGTCTGGCCTGTCCCATCAGATTTTGGACTTGCCATGCCTCCACAATCACGTGAGCCAATTCCTCAAGGTAAAATCTCTCTGTATATGTGTTCACATATCTTGTTGGCTCTGTTTCTCTGAAGAAACCTAATATACTCATTTTTCAATACTTAATTTTCATGTAGGTCTAACAAAAGTTAGGAGGGCTTAAAGCTGCATTTGTCCCTAGCAGAAGAGAATAAATCCACTTTGAACATATGTTCCACCCAAAACTACACCCCAAATTTATTGTTTGTAAACCTGTGAGTACCTTAAAAATGAAAAATAAAAAGGGAGCATTGCTAGGTTTTAATAAATACAGACAACTGAGGACTGAAATTCTGACACAAGGATAAAGGTACATGATTATGAGATATGCTAATGAACTCCATTTATCTCTGATAAAGTTCTCTCAAAAATGTTGTGACTTCCTTCTAAATTTATGTACCAGCAGTTATAAATATTCTCATTAAAAATAGCACCTTTATCTCAATGAAAACTTTGTAAGTAGTCCCCTTATGTAAAACAACAACAAAAAATCAGAGAGCTCTAGAACAATCAAATCTCAGGGACAATTCCTCTCAGTCTCTTTCCAAATCTACCCACAGCCACCAGCAGTAAAGCTCCCAATGAAGTGCAAAGAATCCTAGAGCTCTGGAGAGCTTGCTTATGAACACAGAGGCCTAAGACAAACAAGGATACATATTTTTCAGAGAAGGTATGATAATTAAAACACTGATAAATTAAAGGAGAGGCGGTTAGAATAATGCACCTGTATGACATCTGAAAGTTTAATTGGAGTAGCAAGTGTTTCTGGTGTAAAGCATCTCTAATCACATTTGTATAAGGTATATATATAAGCACACTCAAGGTTTTGGTCATATACACGTCTAAAATAATATATTGATTTTTCTGTTATTTAACAGAAAAAGGCCTCAACAATTTATTTCAAATCACCCAACTTTATAGAGTATATGTATATAACCCACTACTAAAGAATCAAATATAAGACAAAAATGAAGTCATAATAAATACAATAGATTTATTCAATGTAATTCAGAAGTAACTCCAAAAGGCTATACCATTGTTATTTTGGTGTGCAGAAGTTTCAACTTAAGAAATAAAAGATCAAAAGTATTCATAGTTAAGACAGTTTTGTGGTCACACCATTGAACTTAGATAACTAGGTTCTTGCCCTGTAAACAAAAAGGACATGGTAAAACCAGCATGAGTATTTGGAACCTGATTCAGTTATTAAAATAGTTAATCACCAAATGTTTGATTAATGACTCATGAATCAAACAGACTAAGTAATTCTAATGACTGAAATGATCACAGAGTTCATTATTTTAATAATAAGCAATGACCAGGCAACATCTCAGCAAGTAACGAGGCTTTTGTGACCTTGGGAAAGTTACTCAATCTTTTGTACCATAAAATGGGACCGCAGAAAACTGGTCTCACAGGACAGTAAATGGAAAGGAGTGTCCAAAGTATATTTAATTTAACATACTCCATAATAATATATAGCTTTTCACATCTTTGCCTATTCCAATGTTTTTTCTGGTTTGAAGAAAATGAAATCTTGGTTACTTACAGAAGTACTGCATAACGGTGACATTTTCAAGTTCCTGATCATTTAGCAGTCAAATTATTTAATCAATACATTCATTGGGTACTTTATATACAGTAATTCCTTATGAATATATATATATAATAATTCAATTAAAATTAAAATGTTTAAATTTCAAAATGGCATTTTTATGATTTTGAGTGGGAGTACTCATTTGATGGAGCTATTTATGATATATCATGTTTCTTAACCAGAAAGTATTACAATTTACTTTTCAGAAAAAGAACAGGAGAGACAGAGATATCGACTATGTAAAACATGTATAGTTAGGTAAGGAAACCATAATTTCTGGTGTATTTGACATAGCTTTGATAATAATGGACTCTGAGTACCATATGGAAGGATTCTAGAGTATATTTACCAGGGATCTCTTGACCTTCTATGTCTTGTAATACAAAATGGCTTGTTCTCAATGGCACAGTAAAGGGATCCTAGGCTTCCAGGTGTAGATCAACTGCAGAAGCACCTGTGAAGCACTATGAATTACTTTGTAAACCACCACCACATTAGCTTAGATATGGTGATTCACAAAGAAATCCACAGCACTTCACAGTTTGGGTAAGGCTTGGTACCTATGAACCAATAAAAACAGTACCCT
Organism: Ursus maritimus; assembly: GCF_017311325.1. Classification (NCBI taxonomy): domain Eukaryota; kingdom Metazoa; phylum Chordata; class Mammalia; order Carnivora; family Ursidae; genus Ursus; species Ursus maritimus. The sequence continues at coordinate 20,008,922 of NW_024424119.1, forward strand.
TATACCACCAACAACTGAGGGTGCATTTTCAGCTATTTTTATATCTTTTCATATGACATTCAAATAGACTTATAGCAGAAGAACTAGACAGGGCAATATTCACAATCAGTTGAAGAGTATGCTCAATTTTGCATCATCCTCTTTTCATTGGAAAAATACAAGAAATACTAAACATTTTAAGTAAACAAAACTTACAAATAAAATGTATGGTTTCTGTAGTATATAACAACTAATTTTCATTTAAAAGACTTTCTATGCAACAATTGGCATGGCATTATGTAGGATGATAAAACAGGGTCCTACTCATAAAAATAAAAGGCATGGTTATTAATATACTTGTCAGAAGTGGGGAGTAAAATAAATAATAAAAGTATATGTGATTCTTACTTATATATCACATATAAGTGTTGTTGCTGGGACAATTTACTCTAAAAATGTCCTTAGTTACTTGGCTTCAAATTCTGTAATCATGAAATCTTTTATTTTATTTTATTATTATTTTCTTAAAGATTTTATTTTTAAGTAATCTCTGCACGCAATGTGGGCTCAAATCCACAACCCGGAGATCAAGAGTCATACACTCCACTGACTGAGCCAGCTGGGTGCCCCATAAAATCTTATATTTTATAAAAATCATTAAATGTACTGGAGCTGAGTGTTCTTCTATCATATTTGTTCAAATGAATATTATTTTTCATGTGCCTTTCTGAACACCAAGACTGTTTGTAAAATCAAATGCTATGTTACACATACCAGAAAACCACGACATTGATTAAAAAAAAAAAAAGGAAGAAAACATTCAGTGAAGTTGCTATCTTTAGTAAAATCACTAAAATCAGCCACCCTTTATCTATGTTTATGGCACTGATAACATTTATCTAAAGAGCAGGGAGAACCCTAAAAGTTTCATGTATAATTAATGAAAAGAAACTGATCTATAAATTTACTGGCCTAGGAAACATAATATCGGTCAGGTAATTCATGGCTGCAAAATTTCAACCTTTTTTTCAATTCATCAAATCATCAAATGTTACATTTAAGGTTTATTTTATGCAGAAACTCACGAATATAGTCCTAGGCAGTTTGCCACTGTTACCAAAGGTTACTGCTTAAGCATCCCCCCACTCATCATCCTCCAACCACACATGCAACAATTAGGCCAAACTTGCTGAGTAACTGAGCCAAGAAAAATCATTAAATGAAATGGAAAACTGTAAAAATAATGATATATTCAAGGATATTTATTATATGCCAATTATGTGCCAGATATGGTTCTGGTTAGAGGCTGAGGCTATAAAAACACTAATATAGTCCCAGCTTTCAAGGAACAGAGAAGAAAACAAGCAATTAAAAATAGTTGATATGTGCCACGAAAAAGCTGCACATAGGGCTAATGGCAACCAAATGGATTGGCCGCTTAATCCAGGGGTCAGAGAGTTATAGACCTCTTACTCTAAGAGGGTGATTGCAAAGTATCATGAAAGGAGAACTGCTGGAAGAACAGCAGAAGTTAGCAATGGTAACTTGCTCTAGGTAGAAGACAAAACTCATCCCAAGGCCTGTCAAGAGATGAATCATATCACGTATACTACATATGACAGCATCTATAGATACATGATAGTGGAAAAGGAGAGTCTACACTATATTTAGAGAGTAAGTGAAAACAAGTGGGCATCACCAGATTGGAAGTAACAGGGACAGACAAATTTGAAGCAAGAGAACTGTAGCATGGTAAGACAGCCTCAATGAAATATGGGCAGGATTCAGGAGCAGTTATAG